>NC_142522.1:9229175-9271675 GCF_964205215.1 Stylophora pistillata | reverse complement strand
AAGACTCGAGTCTCGATATTTACTTTATGCGAGTTTGGTTGGATGCCAGCTTGCTAAAACCAAAAACAATGAAATTCGCCTTACAATACTAACCTTATTTTCTCCAATCAGCTCTGTGATGAAAACAAATGCCATGACATGCATGATGGACAGACCACTTCCTATAATTATCACTTGTGCATAGGTTGATTGCCTGGTGGAAATGGTTTGGAAATAGCTCCAAACAGCACAGCCTATCACTATAGAACCCGCCAAAAGGTAACTCAACTAAACACCGGGAAAAATAAAAATTAAGGCTTAGGAGATACGTCTAAGATCGTTTATTAGATACAATTAACTATAGCAAAGCTAATTATTTTTGAAATAGTATGTTTTTGAGACAAAGAAACCTTCATACAGCTTACAGAACTAACCCACTGAAAAAACTGCTGTTTCCATAAAAAATGTAAAATAGGGTCGCTCGTGTGACTGCCCCTTTAGAACGAAATTGTTAATTATTGAACTCATGTTATTCCCATACCTTGCTTCCAATCTTCTTGTTGAGTCCGTTGCAGATTAAACTTGAAAAAGAGGCGCTGATCAGAAGAATAATTGGGAAATAAGCGATGGCTTCCTAAGAAAGGAAAGAAACACAGCGTTATCTAGAACAAAAGTGAATATTGTAAATGATAACACATATATTTAATCGATTAGAGAAGATTGGACCACGATACCTTTGCAAATAGTAGCCTTTCTGTAAGGAAAAGAGGTAAATATCCATATACAGAGTCCTGCGAAAGGTATGAACATGTAAATATGATGGCTACCTGAAAATGACACAAGAACAGAAAGGAAAAAAAAAGCTTTTAAACCTTTGTCGCGAAAATAAGCAAGGCAACCATGAAGAGGGTGTGGTTGTACCTTATACAAGTTTGGATCTCTCAGCCAGTCTTTAACTCCTTTTGGACGTTTTTTCATTGATGGAAGTTTGTCCGATGGAACGGGAAGACTTTTTAAATCAAGATTATCATCTAAAGCTGATGAATTATTGTTGCCCTCGCATGATGCTACATATTCATCTTTGGAAAACTCTTGTTCCACATACTTCTGAGCACTTTCTTTCCGGATGGTTTCCTCTTCAGTCAGTTCAACAAGGTTTGAGTTTTTCCGCGTTCCCTCATCCACGGACGGCATACCGTAAAATCCAGGTGCACGGAAAGTCACAGACTTTTTTGGCTTCCTAACGGAAATTCTGACAAGTTTTCCTTTCGGCGCATCGTCACCTTTGTCATATTGAAGTCCAAAGTTAGAGAGGCCATTATCAAAATTGAGTGAAGCATTCACGATGGCATGCTTTCTTTGCCGACGTCTGGACTCCATTGATGTTTCTGGGATGGCCCGGATTCTTTTTTCTTTATCATCTTCTTTCTCCTCCTCTTCGGTTTGAGCTTTACCAGATTCGTTTTTATTGTTGTACATATTCCGTGTTTTTTCGTTGGGAAAGGTCTCGATCTCTTCCTTTCTATAGTAATCTTCATCGGTTACACACCTTTCACATTCACTGTCCAATGTAACTTCGTTTTCAATGGCGACAGTGAATTTAGCTTGCTCTTGCTCTTCTTGATCTGGTCTTAAGAGGAGTCCGTCCAAAAGACGCACCAGCAGACTCTTCTTACGTTCACGATCTAATTGCTGTACTTCTAAACACATTTGCGATTTTGCATCCTCCCTATCTGGGTTCTTAGTTCCCTCCTCTGGATCAGGAACTGATAGAGTAAGGCCAGTTTTGTTTTCCCCATCAGAAAATAAAGCAGCAGCAAACTTGTGCAGTAGACTTTTTCTTCTTTCTCGCGGTTCATGGGTTTGGTTTTCTTCATGTCCATTGTGCTCATGCTGATAAGTTTCAACTTGAGAGGAAACCATAATCATATCCACAAATCTATGAGCGAGGTCGACTTGTGAAGAACCTTTACCTTTGAAAAAAGATACTTAACAACTATTGGATGAGGTTGAGCATCGCAGTGATAATTATGAAGGCAGATAACACTAACTGAGGTCTTGATAATATAATTATCGCTATCATGCGAAAACCGAATCCAATAATTGCTTAAATATGTATATTCTTGAGCTGCTCTTGTAAAAACAAGAGCGCATAAAACTATTGTCTGTAGGTATGACGTCACGTCTACATATTTAAAATCTATTGTCTGAAGATATAGCGTGAGAGAATATATATTAAAATCAATTATTTAACAGCACTTTCTTTAGAAACTATGTAGTTATTAAAACTTGTAAGCATTTTAAACGAACACTGGCAAAACAATTGTTACCACAATTGGAAGTAATGTCGTAATAATTGCCAAATTTGCCGTAGTCGATAAGAGTACAGACGAAGCTGCTCGCGTCACCGTATCACACTACATGTCAAGCCATTTTGACCGCCGTGATGACGAGTACTGTTGTCGACGAGAGAACAGACCACGCTAAACCACTATCGATTTGATAATTTTACTACGTCATTGTGTCTCAAAGAAGAGTTGTATTATATCGTTTAAAGTTTGAAGACTTACCTGCACTTTCTCTTCCAAACTGTGGCATTACAATAATTTCTGGAGCCCTCTACAAGGAAATATCAAGTCAAGGCTAAATTCATCCATCTTACAAACCTAACGTTGAATATAACGTGTTGCATTGCGGAATGCCGTTATCCCGTAACAATCTAGTTACCGTGATTGCTGGCTTCCAAAATCAGGGTACGTAACGGAAGGTCTGGTTTATATGATTTATAGTGAGATGTGTATAGTTCAAGGCGAGAGCGACAAGAAGCCGCTACTGAGCATGAATAAATGTGTCATTATTATGATTACTGCGTGGTTACATTAAACTCACTACAAGGACTTTAACCGCAGCTTTTTACTAACCATAATACCCGTGAATATGCTCTTTCTTCTGACAGGTTTCTGAGGTTCCTTTGTACCAATTAGAAACAGGGTTGCAAAAAAGACTCCTGTTCCAGCAGCAATCCATGAGAGGTACTTTAAAAGAAAAGCGAATATAATAAATATTTTAGAAATGGTGATTTTCACAGTAGAGTAGCATGGAGAAATGCAATGAGAACTCAAAGCCTGGCTCTTTGACGTTATGAATTTACACTCGACGAAGTTTCTTTACCAATAGATTATTTAGAGCTGTTACTAACCATAAAATCTGACAGGCTGTTGGGTCCAAGAGTAACTTCACTGTCTTGTCCTAGAAGACCCCAGGCGATGGCATAAATGTAAACACCACTTAGGAAGCCGAACACAGTTCTTTATTACACGAAAGCGAGACAGAGAAATAACGTTTTCGTTATGTTTCACGCGCATTATCATTGCGGAACACAAGACACAAAACTGCATCTATATGCATTATGTATTATTTCTTAAACAGAATTCAAACAAATTGCCAAAAGCATACCTCATCGAGCTCAGAGCTGCGCATTCCTCCACAGACTCAGCAACAGTTGTAATGACAGCCATGTGATTTATCTCCACCACGTTGAAACATATATTTATCAATGCCATGAAAAAGCCGAAGTAAACGAGTGGAAACCAGCTTTGATCATTTCCATTACACAAAAAGCACCCATTGAACAAAAGAGGGACTGCGACGGCCATGAGGACTGTTGCCAAAAAATGCCAGGACTTTCGCCTCCCAATTCTCTTTGAAAGAAGAGGTATATCAACATGATCACCAAGGTACCCTGAGATTGGAGAAAAAAGTGCGTCCGCAATTTGTCCGATGAGTAACATCAGTCCTGCCTCTGAAGCTGAAAGTTCAACGACGTTCATGAAGAACACGAGTTCAAACGACTGTCCGAGCTGTCGGTAGAGGTCGTTGAAAACATTTCCAACTGCACAAGATAACCGTTTCTTGACCTGCATCGTCAACAAGCTGTAATGCAGCTTTCTCGATCTGTACTAACTCTAAAATAGGAAGAGAAAAAAGTGGAAGGAAAAGGACAGGAAGCGAGAAACACGTCAGCGGAAGTCTGTCAATTAGAACTGAAAACAAACGTATATCATGAGACGGAAACCCAAACCTGAGTGGCAGGAAATGCGAACAATGAAACTTCTCAAGTAAGAATAATCTAATAAGAATAGAAAAAATGGTAAAGAAAAAGACAGGAAGCGAGAAACACGTCAGAGGAAGTCTATCAGTTAGACATGAAAACAAACGTATATCATGAGACGGAAATCCAAACCTGAGTGGCAGGAAGTGCGAACATATATAGTAGCCTGATGATGGTCTTGTAAAAGGCATGAAACTCAGAGTAGCAAATAAATGGTTTTGACCTAACTCAAGTCTACATATCTATATATATATATATGTAATATATGTATATCATTTCAATGAATTAGTTCGGAAGTGAGTTCATTTTCATGGTAGACCACACTTTTACATTTTGTTCTGTAGAAGTAAAGGTAGTAACGTCCATTTTCTGTCAGACTTTTTGTGTCTACGTTGAGATACAGGGAATTATTTTAGACAGATTGGTTTTGTATTAATTGTTCGTGTTCTAATGCCCAAGCACATCGATCATCTTTTGATGTTCCCGTTCTTCAGTGTCCATGTGTAAATAAAGAAACACCAAACGTCTGCTTGGATACAAATCATATTTCTTCTATCACTACGGTGCATTCCTGCTCCGAAGACTCAAAACTATAATGTCATGCAGAAGCATATCATTTGTAGGGGTCGTTTCATCGACTATTCAAAAGGTAGTTACAAAGTCACGTTCATGATTTTCAATTCTGACAGGAAGACACAGGTCTTCCACAGGTGAAGGATTTTGTGACAATCAATGTGGTGCCGTGATAAAAAAAAATTATTCTATAATTTTTTCAAACCCTTGGGGATCATTAAAGAAGGAAATTTCTGGGATCATGACTCGCCATCTTGATAGGAAGACAACTAAACTACAAGATGTGCTCTGTTTCCAACTCGACAGCCGTATCAGATAAATAATCGAAAAAATTCTATTACATTGGCGGATATTTTAAAATCAATTAAAATTGCTCGGAATATTACTTTCCTGTCGAACCTTTCTCCTCCAAAGAAATATGTCGGACCATGGGCTTACAAGTCGGTTTATTACTACTGAATTTCAAGCGACTTCCCGACGATTATGCAAATTTCAACAATTGCTCTTATAACTAGCGGCCATTATTTGCATCGAATCGGTTATTCCTTGCAGTCAAATCGCAATAGCCACGTTTATCGTCCAACAATTGTAGACGTGCGAGCTTTTGTATCAGTGGATAAGATCCAGTTCGCTGGTCATTTAAGCATCGATCTTGTTGGATACAAAAGTTACGATTATGCTAAGCTCAGTAGAGTTAAGAACTCTGGCTCAGCTGAATAATTGTTATTTTGCAGCCAAGCTTTGCATTGTTTTGTGTTTCAATGGAGAAGTTCGATTGAAACTCCTTTGTGAGACCCCCTGCCCTTCAAGAATGATGTGAAAGATGAATTCGTTTGTAATTGCAAAGCAAAAACTTATTATTGAGACATTCGAATATACTGACTGGCAGCCCTTCATGGGCTATGGACAATGAACGTGAAAATTCTAAACGCGTGCCACATTTTACTTCGAGTCATATCAGCCAAATTCCATTAAAACTGTGCAAAATGAAAACCATTAGCAAGCAGGTCACGGAGTTTTGATAATGAACGTGGATTTTCTCAGCTCGTTTCAGCTATCTTAGTTTTTGGAAAAAGGGGGCAACTTTCTGTAGAAACTTTGGTGCTTCAGTGGTCAATTCTCACTATCGATTCAGTTGATAAAACCAAATTACTTCAATTTTTTTCAACCAACCTCTTTTTAATACATACAGATCACGTACAGCAATTACCATCATAAGTAGTGACCTTCATTTTTATAAAATTGGTGACGTTCCCAGATCTTTATCCCCCAGAGTCACTTAAACACAAACGTAATTAGAAGAAAAGTGATTAAACGTTTTTTTCTTTCAATAGAGGCGAGCTCAAATATAATTGTACTATATAATTGTAATATAATTTTTCCTTCTACTATTCTTACTTCTAGTTATACCCTACTTTACTTTTATTTTTATTTACTATTCTATTCTTAATTGTTATCTCATTGTCAATCAAGCTAGTTTTACGTATTTCCGCTATTACATCATACAGCTATCTAAGTACCACCTTAATTCTATGTCAATTCCCAATGCACCTGAAGAAGGCTTGTTTGGCCAGCCGAAATATAGTGCTCCGTCCTAAAACTTATCCACGTTGTAACGGTCTTGCCTCTATATTTATATTCGTTATTTCGGACCGATTAGATCGCTACTGATCCAACGTACAAGAGTAGAATTATCATCCACGGTTACCTGCTGAACATTTCACAGTTATTTTAACTGATTTTCACATATCACAGAGCAACTGATTATAAACTGGTTATAATTATTTTCTTGCACTGAGAATTTCATGGATGTTGCAGCGGCTTTCTGCTATCAGTCCAGCCTAGTTAACCAGACTAGTGGCGTAATTGATCATCGTTAAACTTTCAAGTGCAAAAAGGATCAGTCTTAAATCAAAACAAAGATCGTAATAAAGTTGAACGTAATGCTTGCGTTATGAATAATTATAAACACTGCGAATAGAAAATTGGAGGTTTGAACTCAGGTCACGGCACTTTCTAGATGTTTCTGACAGGAAATTATATCAGATGAACGTGAGAGGTACATTACAAAGACACTCAAGCTTTTCAAAAAGACGGAGTCAAGGGTTATCTTATACTCGAGTGTTTTGCCGTTTTTTTCCCCTCATGATTACCAATTTAAATTCATACCACATGCACTGAAAGAATTTGGAGGCCTACACACGTACTCCTCTTTACGGTTCCTTGAATTTAGTGATTAAAAGCATTACTTTGTCTTGGTATGCAGTCAAAGACTGCAAAGGCTCCAGTTCGCTATGGCTAGTTTCGTCACTTGTAAATATGTAAACAGTATATCTACCATTTTAGATCTTGGCTGGCTACCTATCCGGAGCTAAGGGAGTACTCTCAACTAAAGACTATTTTTAAAGCACTGTATTCTGATAACTGGCCCTCCCATTTAAATTTGCAAGTCGTTAAACCCGTTAGGCATCTCCGTTCCAGTGTTGCTCCAAGGCTTTATGTTCGATTTGTACAAGGCACCTTTCAGCATTCAGCAGCCATGATTTTTAACGAATTGCCAGCAAATGTAAGGAATTGCACAGATTTTAAAGAATACTGCAGGCTCCTCAAGGCGTTCTTAAAGCCGTGCGCTTTTGTCTTCCTTGTAAAGATATAGAAACAACCACCACCACCAACCGATATATTCTACATATTCACTTTCATGTATAGTTTTTATTACACTTTAGTTAGTCATTATAATTTAGTTTTAATATTAAATTTTAGTATCGTAGGCCTTTACAGATGAAGAGCCACATCTTTTATGTGGATATACTGTGAATAAACCGTTATAATTATTATTATTATTATTATTATTATTATAAATGACTTTTAACAGAACAGCTGTAACGATAGATCGCTGGACCTCCTCTACAAAGTGAAAAAAATACTCAATAGACTGCAGTAAGAAACTTTGACACATTTCTCTGCAGACAAGTCAGATACAAGCCAGCTCTATTTGAGAATGATAATTCCCTTCTGGTATATACAGCAATTACCCTCCGGGAATTGGTGTCTTTTTTTCTCGATCATTCCTTTGTGATTATCAAAAGCATGTTTCAGTACTGAAAATCCGAGACCCCAAAATTGCGCCTAAAAATAAATCGAAATAAAATAAAGTGAGTCAATGTTCCGCAAAGAAAACGTGTTTCATCATTCAACCGTTGGCAATCGCTGTCCTCTCTCGGAACGCTGAATGTTGCTAATAACTTCCTGTAGTTAAAACGTCTGATAACATCCATTCGAAGATGCTGACAAACATCCATCGAATGAAAAAAAAAGGCCCTGACATTTAAAGGAGTGTTGGCGCAACACACTATTAATATGGCACAGCTACACGTAAGTAAAAAATGTAAATGAATAAATCCTGACCTCAACAAGACACAATAACAAGGCATAATCAAATTTAAATTAATTAATCGGTTTGGTGGGGCAGCTGTGGCTGCTATCATACCAAAAACAAGGCATTAACTTGTAAGGTACCTTAAACCTAGTAAATCAAATGTAACTGATAAATTTTCAACGTGCAGAAATATCTCCATGTTCAATTTTCGGCCTAACTTCAAAATGAATGATCAAATGTTTCTTAGGCTTTTCAAAGTAGAATTTTAAAAATTTTACACCCTAATTATTAGTTTTTGTCAAGTTGAGGAGGAGGGACGGAAAAATGTAAATTTAGGTTTTACTCCGACACCACAGCACTTTTCTTAGAGATTACTAACCCCCTCGTGTGGTATGTTTTATGGCCTTTCCCGGAAAGAAGACCATTCCTTTAAGACGTTTCCTGATTCACTCAGTTGCGCATGGTTTCATTATCACACTCTGAGAGAGCACTACGAAGTAGATGGTATGAAAGTTTCTTGACCACAACTACTCTTTGGCTTGATGAGTCTTTCCTACAGAACATATACGAAGGATTTATTTCCTTCTATAAGACCTTCTTACATCACTTAATCCTTACTGAGAGGTGCAAAAGGTTGTTGTGCATTTTATCGATCCCACGATCCAGAGGCACAGAGTATTTAACAAATACCATCTAACTTAGATTGTTGCCAGTTTTTTTGTCTTCTTCATACCTCGAGTTAAGGATATAATTGTAACAAGTATTCATAGACTCCTTAGGCAAGTCGATGAACCAAATGGTAATTCCACTAGCTAAATCATGAGTCTCAAATGATTTTTTTTTTGTTTTCAAAAAAAGAATACACGGTAGCGATCCAGTCATTGTGAAAACAGTCCCGCCCTGCACACGTCAGCTTTCTCTATGGTTTTCTATGGAATTGCACGAGCGGGGCGGACGGGTCATATGAGAAATATGCGTTATTGACCTAGTGCAAAAAGAACTTGGCCAATATCCAGCCATCTTGACCGAACAAGCCTAGTCAATAAAGAATTTAGCACCTCGCAAAAGGATTTGCTTTGAGAAGAATCAAGAATGACTTTTTTATTTCGAGAGCCGGGAAAGAAAGCCAATTGTGTTTGTAGTGCATTCAAATACTCATTAATAATCAATAAGATGACCAACTTTCTCCTAGAAAGCTACCACCATTTGGACTTTCCGACCACCTATCTATCTTGGCATACATACATACATACATACATACATACATACATATAATTTTTGTTAAGGCAGGTCGGTTTGTGGCAACCCAAAGGCTGGTGTGGACCTGCCAGGAACTAAAAAGGAGGCAAGATCTAAGGATAAAATAAACATCTGTAGTAACGCAAAGTGGAACATTATGGTCAGAAAATGAGACCTAGTCGACGCTTTCAGCACCTTTTTCAACAAAAATTGAGTGGTCAATCCACGATCTACACTCAAACTTCCGCGATAAGCTGGCTACTTTTAAAACCGTTATTCGCACTGGAATAGACATCTTGTTACCCTTAAAGACAATGAAGTATCGTTCCAATGAACCTGCCTGGGTTACACCCCATCTTAAATCGCTTCTTTAACAACGGCGGAATACCCTTCCAAATGGCAACATGATCGAGTTCAAAGCTCTTCGTAACTCCGCGAATGTAAAGATGCAGAAGTACCTTCTTTCAATCCAAAGTCAACCATCTGAAAGGGAATAATCCGAAATGTGGTGGAAGTCGGTTAAAGTCCTATGTGGAATGAATCCTGTTTCCCCTTCAAATGATCTGCGTTACTATTAAATCAAGAGAACGAATATCACTCTAGCAGCTACGAACATCTGACGAATTTAGCCAACTCTATCAACCACAAGAAATGGTCTATTGTTCCGGCTCAAATTCACACATTAAGTAGTAAACAATAGTCCTTTTGTTCTTTGTAGCGCTGAGGGACTTTGGCCGAAGTGACGCGAAAAAGTTCGTGACTAATCGGAAAAAAAATTTTTGGCATCACAATTCAGCTATTTGGAAGAGTAGGTAGCGCATATTTGCACACGACAGATAAATTGTCACCGGAGTACCCCAAGGGAAAATTAAACGCTGATTTAGCCGCTTCGGGGAAGTGGGTAGCTAAATTTGTCTCGTCGAGTCAACTCTCAATTGTCTACCCCAGTAAAAACTTGACCGCTAATGTGGCAGTGCACACATCGAGAATTCAAAATACGTTATGTGTCTCATTCAGACCACCTCTCTCCGTATAAATTTTTCTCCAGAAACTGTCATAGTTCTAAACTGAATTCGTCATAGTTCAAAACTAAAGTCTAGTCTTTCCGAGCGTTTAAATTTCCCGCTCGTATGCTAGTCGGAATCTTCGACAAATCCCTCGTGTGTTCTGAAGCTGTTGCTCTATTGTTCAAAAATGGCCATATAGGGTCATTTTTCGCCTGTCTAACAAAGCCTATTGTTATCAAATTTGAGTCACTTTTCTTGATACGCAGAAATTTCTTGAACCCTATGTCCTCCTTCACACCTCTTGAAGCTACGATCCCGCCAATTGATGACTCTGCTCTGCTTGCCGATGTGATCACAATAGAAAAAGTCTTTCAACTCCTTTTTCACCTTAAACCATCCAAAGCTTCCGGACCCGCACACATGCAAATTTACTGAAACAAAGGAAGTGTTTACATAAGAAAAGAGTTCAACTCCCAAAGAACTCCAGGACTGGTTTGGTACACCAGCATGGCCGCCGTTTCATTGTTTTGGAACACCAATATGGCTGCCGTGACGTCATTTGAAAACTCTCTAAAGAAGGTCGTAGAAGGCCGCAATTGGAGTGGCAATAAGGAAAACGTATCAACATATACTGTTCAAGTTGTTTATCTTTATTGCAATTTCGGTTACAGATCACTTTGATGAGTGTGCTGCAAAAGCGCACCGACCAAAACCAAAGAGAAACTGGTCAATTGATGAAATGCTCACCAGAGATCGTGAAAGCGTAGCGTAAAAAAAAGAAAGAAAACCGCTGCCCCAGAAGCTGCTGAGCCCATCGATTCTGACTTGTACTTATCAGATCAGGAAGTCGGCTCAAAGTGAATACGAATGCCATCTACCTTGCACTGTTGCAGGCTTATAGAGGTGTCACATTTATGCCGTTCAGCATATCATAAAACAAGATGAATGTGTCCTTTTCAAATACTAAGCGTAGTTTGTGATGTTGTTATTTTCTGATTGTCAAGCTAAGTTTTATGTATCTGTCTGTACTCGCTTGATTATTAAAATAAAAGGCCATTTTTGCACATAAATGTCTGTCTCTTATTCATCTAGCTGGTAGTATCCATATTGTGCACACTGAGTTTTTAAGGGTCGGTTATTGCATTCACAAATTTAATAGCAGTTGACCTAAGGAATATGAGTTCCTGAATGATGAACTCTGACTGGTTTCAACGTTGTATAAAAAGTCGTCAGGCAACTTTCCTTTTTTTAGATATCAAGACTCAAGCGCAGATGATGTTGGACTGGATTTTAGATGACGAACGCTCCTCTGACTCTTCTTGTGACGAGAACAATTTCAGGGAGAATAAAGCTCATAAACATCTTCTCAATGACTCTGATGACAGTGAAGGTCAGCTGTCTAGGTCTCTTGAGTCTAATGAAGTGAATCGTGACATTGATCTGAATGAAGGTGATCAGTGGTGCGCTTACAGCGTCGAAAAAGCAGATCCTCTCTGTTACAAATTTGACGACTTTATTCGTCGAGGTTTGATACCCAAAAATGGCATTCTTTACAAGTATCTTACGGATGTCATAGAAATTTAATACGATCGCTGTCACGAGTATGATCGAGATGTAGTTGAATTTTTCAACCCTATTCGACATTTGGGCGGGAGAAGAACTGTCAATTTTATCCGTGGTCCTAAGTATGTAGGACAATGAAAGAAAGGATCGTTGCAAAAACAAATTCTCATGCAAAATGAACTTGGGTGATCCTTCGGAGTCGGTTTGTAACAAAGAGCAGGCCGGTTATATTGTGAGATCGGGTGTACTAAAGCCACTCAGCCTTGCGCATTACGCTTTAGCAACAAAAAGTGACCAAACTGTTCCTTTCTCAGCCTCACCCATCGTTAGCGTTATTACATGTGCATTAAGTAATGATGGTAATGCCATTAAACCCAGCATAAAACCCATGCGAACGTATACAGATCCTTTTAACTGGCCAGCAGTATTACAAAAAATGTTTACGACTGACTGACCAACCAACCAACCAACCAACCAACCACCGAAGTGAGCGGGGGAATTCATTTCAGCACATAACGACTGAATGAAAAAAAATTCAGTCTTAAAAACTAACTAAACCACAGGGAAGCATTGTGCTATCATCCGACCTCATCGCCTGAAAATGACTTGAAACATGCCCATTCTCGTCACAAGCGACTACATCGTGAGGATGATACTTAAGAACAGCGACCTTTTTCACGGCATTAGAGAGGGAAGTATTGTGAGGCCCTGAACACAAAAATAGCATCCAATGGTCTTCAATTTACACTGCTGTATCGGCTTGCTAGATCCCTGCCACATATCAGAAGGCCTCTGTCCTGGATTGAGATCATTCCATGGTAAAGGTAACGTAAATTTCACAAGCTTGTTTTGTCCGAAAATCCATGATAGAGCGACCACATAAGAACAGACAACACACCCAGCCCTAAAAACTTGTACTTTTACGATTCGTTATAAACATTTCGAGGAATCTTTGTGTTTGTGAACAGCCCATTAGACGTCAAAACCTTTTTTTTCGCTGGTTACTGAATGGAGTTCTATAGAAACAATTTGTTCTGTTCTTAATATCTTGCGGTCTTTGTGAGGAGAAATACGATTATTGAGCTAACATATCGCAAAGAATTTGCTACGTGCTGTTAAAAGATCGGTTATGAGGATAATCGTCCTACCTGTAGGGCGGTGTCAGTTTTTAGAAAAAACGAAAGCGGTTTGCGGTTTCGAAGGAACGAAATATGGCGGTTTACGGAATGTACAACCCCCTATAATAGACCCTCTTCTGCCACACGTTTTTTAATCCGATTTACAATTTTAATATTATGATGACTTCTTATTGTCGACAGATGTTCTTGTTTTTGACTGATATTTCCTGATATCAATGCAACTTTCAGATGATTATTGTCAAAATTGAACATTTTCGATCAAAATTTTGTTCACACCTCCTCAGCTTGGTAGCTCAATAAACTAAAAAAAAAGCATTGAGTGTAAATGAAAAAAGATAAAATGATAATAATCACAACTGTTTTTCATCGTTGACCATTTTGTTTTGTTTCTTTTACTTCTTCCTGCACACAGGTATCTTTGATACATGTCCTCCATAAACTAAAATTTTCGAAATGTTTCCGGTTTGGAGAAGATTGAAACCGTTATTTATCATCGCCACGTGACTGATGTAAGTTCTTGTGAAATCAGCATCCTCTGGGTTTGTTTCAGAGGGTAGAAAACCAATTTCAAAGAAAGAAGTATCTCATGATAGACATTTTCGAAACGCAAAAGATGCAGGAGTAGTTTGTAAGTCAATATGTTATGTGAAGACAAACTTTTAAAAATCCTTTCCTTATATGTTGTCATAGCTAAACTTCAAATGAATAACGGGGTTTCAGTTCCTCCGCATGTCTCATTAATATCAGCCACGATAAAAAATGATTTGGTGCAAAAGAAAAACATACTAAGGGCCGAAAAATGTGTCATTTCTTTCACTCTTTGATCTATACAGTTAGTAAACCGTGCGAAAATCGTGGGAAGTCGAGCAAGATAGGACATCACCGATTAAGTATGTTTTTAGAATGAAACCACTGATAAGCATAAGTTTGAGTACTCAAGCGTAAGGACCTACTAAAAGTTTAAATGAGTGTTCACTGAAGACCTCAAGTAAGATCGATCCTGATCATTTTATTAGCGCATCAAATATTGTGGCATTAAAGAACTTATTTCTAATAATGACCTGGAGTATTCAGTTGATAAACTGTAAAATTACAGTAGATGAGGTATTTTCAAATTGGAGACCGTGGAAATGTGTATGAATGCAACTGAAAATGATGTACGGAAATCAGCGGATTGCAACAACTTTGTAGGGGTCAAAACATTCAAATTACGCATCCCCTCAGGACCATCATTTCTCGGCCTGAGATTTTTGAACAATTAATCATATTAGCTTCCTTAACAAGAAAGGAAAAGGAAATAACTCATCAACGCATGTCGCTTAGGTCAAAACTTCGATTTAAACGGGCTAACTTCATGGATGCAAATTGTTTTAATTCTGTACACGGTCTCTTGAGAAGATTAGATGATATGAACGAATTTTTTATGAAAGCAAGATGTTATTTTGAAATTCGCACTGATTTTGAAATGTTACGAAATCTAATAAAAACTCCTTCATTGATCCATTTTAGCCCGTCAGTGAATGTTCAGAGCTACTTTTAATGGTTGGTAACATTTATTAATGGTTCCCCCTCCAAGATCAAAGTTTATGTAACTTTCAAAAGGTAGATAATTATATACCATTGCAAGATAATTGTCAACTTTAATTTACAGTTGGAATCATTTTAGGTGGGAAGACGACAATCTCAAAATAAATCTTCTGGAAATTTCACGGATCATGAAGCAATTACCTTTAGCAAAAGTGCTGATACACAGCAATCCGATGCTCCAAAACAAGTTCGAGCTAATTTAAGGTCTCCACTCAACGTCACCGTCGAAGAATTCAAAGTGAGTTTATAATTCAAAAGTGAAAGTGTGTGATTTCACCTGAAAGACTTTGTTTGATGGCTAATCAGGAATTTGACGAGGTTTGAAGACTAATTGATTTCATACCTAGAATAATTTGCGGATAGTTAAAAATTGTGAAAAGTTAAACAAGATCTTTTCTCTTAGAAATGCCCATAGAAAATGTTAGAAAACCCAACAGCAAAAGGTGTAATACTTTCGAAAATTGATTACTGATAATTTTTCTTTAACATATGGCAAGGAAGTTTGGAGGTATATCCGAGACTTCTGATTGGTTCTTACTTGGTCAGCAGTTGCCATTCGAAACCGTGTATTGTTTTTTCTCGAATGCCGAAAAGTTAAACAGAAACAACTACTGCTTGCTCGAGTCGCACTGAGAAATATTGGCCCTTGGTCTTTACTGCCACGACCTCGGGCCAATATTCCCAGTACGGCCCACGCGCTTGGTTGTTAAAGGTTAATTTTTTGTCATAAATAAGCCTCTTACTAAATTAAAGCTTTGCAGCACATATTGAGAGAACAATGGCCGGCATCCAAATTCCATTAAAATCGTGTTACTATCTCATGTGGATAACCAATCAAGAAGTCAAATGGTTAAATATGCGCGAAATGCAACAGCGTTTGATTAGGGTCACTCTCTTTCATAAAGGACAAAGGAAACTCACTTTAGGAAGTGTTCTGAGCCTGAAATGAGCTGGGCCTATGCCGAAAACTTAAAGTTAAAAGGACCAATTTCAAAGACAAGCTTTTAAAAGAGAGAACGGAAGATTTCTAAAGGACAAATTGCTCAACTGTTTGTCGAAGTATAATTTTTTCTTACTTTTAGATAAACAGATCGGGACTTTTCCGATGGAGAGGCTCGAATACATATTAATTTCTGATCTGCTGGCTGGAAACTTGCTGATCAAAATATTTGATATTTCGAAAATACTGTTCAAATATGTTTCATTGTTCAATTGGAAAAACATATCTTAATGAAGTTTAATTTGGAAATCAAGTTTCCATGCATATTTGCATCCAGACAAATCTCCAGGATTCCGAAACTATTCACCAACACCAAGCACATACAAGCCTGTCTGATTTATAGTGCATGTATAGAAAGCACCTACTCATCGACATTACATAACTGCCGAAACTATCAAATTCTTACATACGGGCTCTCGTGGGTCAGAAGCACATACGATGTAGCTCATATGCTTCTGATTTGGTTGTTTCGCGTCGATTCCTTTTTCCTTTTTTATACTTAATGTAGTACGTGGGTAGAACAACGTGAGAAGGATTGCTGAAAATGCACATTCGAAAGAGTCAATCCGTCAGAGAGAATTGTCTTTTAACCTGACCTTTACATGGTACACACTGTACTATGGGTGATGCCGAAGCAGTTGCATTTGAGAGCAACCACTTAACAATGAGGTTTTATTCGTTGAGGGAAGCGGAGAGGATATTCTGTATAAAATCGACGGAGGCGAAGGCCGATTATCAGGAAATGTATTTTGTTTTGATAATTTTCTGTGGTGGGTGAGACTCGAATCTGTTGGAAAGGAGTTATCTGGGACGGTTTTTGTGTGGCTTTTGAAACTTAAAGCTATACCAGGGTAGCTCCAACACTGCCATTTTAAGATTTTGAGTGAAGCACTGAGGTGTACGGAGAAAAATAGGTTAGTTTCTCGACGAAGCCGAATTGCATTTGGATGTGGAATTGAAGAATTGAAGTTGATTTTCAGTTCAGTTTTGAACACAAGTCATTTCACGTTCTCTTACGATGATTGATAACCTCCTCTATTTTCTCTGTTCGATTATTTTCGTTAGTCCTCAGATGATTGATTATTCATTGCTTTGAAATCCTAAACCACGCCTAATTTTCCATTGCACGCAATATTGATAGACATTAGAAAGATTTAGCAGAGCACCGAATTTAAGAAAAGATACACGAAAATGTCGCTCTATTACGTAATCGTTGTGACACTGTTTGCAATTATTCTCAATAAGTAATCTTGGATACAAAAATCAAACAACATTTTAAGGTTGGTACCTTTCCTTTTGCAGTTATCTTGACACAAACTTACACTCCCTCGTATCAACATTATTTTAGTCCAATTATGATAGAAAATCTAGCAAAAAAGCTTTCATCTCTTTCTAAAACCGTTTTTCTGGACGTCGACGAAACAACCTTTCGCCCTATCTTTTCTCTAGCAATTTGCAATGTTTGGCCCATCGCGATCCTAGTAATCTTTGCGAAAATACCAGGATCCGATTACTGGCAACTTATTCATTAAGGACACGAAGCCTGAGAAGATTAATGCTTCCACGTGATTCAAACCCATGCTTCCCAGAAACTATTCGGTCACTACTACTGAGAAACTTTGGGGAGCGAGGCCAAGGGAAGGGAAGTTGATTGAGTTATAAAAGACGTATGTTGTGTGGAATCAGTATTGGATACTCACGTTCGTGAATAGCTGGCAGATTATTTATTTGTATCAAAGAACACTGACAGTTTTTGCTTTGCTAGAATATTGATTCACCATATCTCCCTTTGAAAACATCCGAGATTTTTTCCACTGAAACATTGAACTTTGCAAAGCTTGACAGCATATATTTCAAGATTAAAATACTTTAGCTTAGCCAGAGTTGACAAATCTGCCTCAGCACATCTGTGAATTTCATATTTAAAGTATTGCAGAAGTACCTCACGTATTGTCATCTAGTGTGGCACTTTTGCAAAGCGAGCGACACTCGAAAGCTTGAAAGACTGCAAGAAAGAGGACTTAGGGCGGTTTTCAAGAACTATAATTCTAGTTACGAACAGTTATTAGAGAGGGCAGATTTGCCCACTCTACTAAATAGGCGCTTACAGGACCTGTGCATCCTCTTGTACAAAGCAAAGCATAAACTGTGTCCTGCATATATAAGCAACATCTTTAAAGTACACAATAATAATTACAATTTGAGGTAAGCCGATTTCTCTATACCCAGGTATGAAACTGTCACTTATGGCAAACACTCTATTAGATTTCTAGAGCCCAGGCTATGGAAAAAATTACCCAAGAGTAAAAAGGGAGGTCGAGACCCTCAAGTCGTTCAAAGGCAAGATACGCCAACTCAGTATAAGTGAGCTCTTGGATGATGGCTGCACACGCTGTAGCCTCTGCTCCTCTTGAATTTTGTATATTTTTATTACAAATCCCGTAACTAGTTAACCATAGATTTTCTCTTAGTTTTAATATCTATACTATTGTAAATAGCTCCTAATTTTTTTTCTTTTTTAGTGTCCCCAAATTAGTAAGGGATTTTTCCCTAGCTAGACGGCTCTTGACACTTTTAATAAAGTTTTACTGCTACTACTACTACATAGACGCCAAAACCCACAGGCAGTCAGTAGTGACTAAGATTTATGAGGATAACAAATAACAATAGATAAAAATGGTGGTCACTAGCTATGAAAATGCTTGTTAACATTGCATCACCATAGGAAAGTGGATTGAAATAGAAATTAAGTGAAACTTGTTTGAAAATCCTCATGTTCATCATCCACATCCCATTAGCTTTAAAACGATATTTAGCTGTATCTTTTTAATAGTGATATTATTTTTTTGGAATATAATTTGAAGTAAATCAGGCTACCATATCTCCTAATGTTAGACAGGAAAGATTTACTCAAGGCAAACAGTCCTGTGTCAAAGGTCTGTGCACCGCAATGGTGGTCACATAACCCTTCCCTCAAGAAGATCCCGAACGTGAAGTTACAGGCGCAGCCTTTTCAAAGGTTAATAAACGTAAAGGTCGGCAAAACATCATCTACGCGTAAAATATTTCTGAACAAATTACAGTTTTGTGTCTTCAGGACACGAATACACCGTCGCGAGAGAAGAACTTTCATTTGCTTTCAAGCAGACGTTTGACGTAGCTTCATTTTCAGATGGACACTGAGGAACTTGGATATTAGACGATGACTGAACAGGTTGAGCCTCAACATCCTGTGTGCCTAAACAGGTAAGATGGTACAAGGAAAAGTTATGCATTTGAAACGATACACGAACATGTCGCTCTATAACATGATCATTGTTCCAAAACGCTGTTTGCAATTATTCTCAATAAGTCAGTTTACATACAAAAAATCAAAGAACATTTTAAGGTTATTACCTTGCCTTTTGCAGCAAACGTTTGAAGGTTGATAAAGCAAAACCAACAGGGATCCTACCAGAGTTAATATTCCAGGCGTCATTGCAAACACATATCGCACGTAGTTGCTAACAGCGTCATTTGAGCTGGTCCTAAATCGAGAAAGGTGAATCAGATGACAAGAAGTGTAAAGCTGTAATCATTAGCCTAGTATAGCTAGAAAATAATGATTTCCTTCGCACGATGGCACAAAATTGGAATCTTTCGGTATTTTTGAAAAATCAGCGAGTTCGCATACCGTTCACAACTATATTAGGATCATGATGACTTTTCTTTGTATGTCGACTTGACAATAGCTTACTAACCTTTCTTCTGGGTAAAATTTCTGAATTCCAATGACGAGCCCACCACTTGAGAGTCTAGCAATCATAGTGATAATGGCAAACACTGATCCACTGGTTTCCTAAAAGCCAATGATTATTCCAATTTATTGGGGCCAATGTCTGTTTGCTCACTTGACTTGATCTAGTAGTGCGCTGGACTTAAGGGCGAAGTTCTACTTCTTGTAAGTTTATTGTGTGTGCTCTTGGACAGGATACCTTCTTACAAAGCGCCTTTCTACGCGTAAGGGGTTCAAAGGGATCCCTGCGAACTTTTAGGAAAACCTGAAGAAATTCTTGGGTTATCCATCCGGAAAACGGAATAAGCTCAGGCGGCCTAAATAATAGGCTTGAACGTAGAGTATTCCATGTTTTTTCACTTATAGGCTTCAAATTAATGTCCTCTTTCTTCGTAGCAAGAAATGATCCATGACTCATTGTTCCGACTCAACATTCCAAAATAAAAGTTACTTTGTTGTTAGTGGTGCTGAGGGACTTTTGCCAAACCGAAGTGGATAGGTCGTAACTGATCGAGAAAATGATCTAAATGACAATTTCGCTTCATAGGGGGAGTGGGTAGCGAAAACCTGCGCAAGCAAGTAAGATCAATCTCCATCGGTGTACCTTGGGGAATACTTGACTCTCCATATCTACCTTCTGAGAGTTTGGTTGGATGTCTGGTTAAAACCAAAAACAGTAAGATTCGTTTTACAATACCAACCTTATTTTCTCCAATCAGCTCTGTGATGAAAACAAGTGCCATGACCTGCATAATGGACAGACTACTTCCCATAACTATCACTTGTGCATAGGTTGAATGCCTGGTGGAAAGGGTTTGAAAATAGCTCCAAACAGCACAGCCTAACACTATAGAACCCGCCAAAAGGTAACTCCACTAGACGCCGGGAAAAACGAAAAATTAAAGCTTAAAAGATCTATTAGACACAATTTACGGTAGCAAAGCTAATCATTTTGAAATAGTATGTTTTTCAGACAAAGAAAACGCCATACAACTTATCATTTATTTTTTCCACAGAACTAACCCACCCACCGAATGTGTCCCTTTCGAAAAACTGCTGTTTTCAGAAGTATTTATAAAATAGGGTCACACGTGTGACTGCCCAGTTAGAACGAAGCTGTTAATTATTGAACTCATGTTATGGCCATACTTTGCTTCCAATCTTCCTGTTGAGTCCGTTGCAGATTGAACTTGAAAAAGAGGCACTGATAAGAAGTATAAGTGGGAACTAAGCGATGGCTTCCTAGGAAAGGAAAAAAGCATAGCGTTATCTAGAAAACAAGTGAACATCGTAAATGGTAACAAAAATTGAATCAATTAGGGAAGATTGGACCTAGATACCTTTGCAAATAGTAGCCTTTCTGTAAGAAAAAGAGGTAAATATCCATACAAAGAGTCCTGCGCAATGCGTGAACATGTAAATATGATGGCTACCTGAAAATAACACATGAACAAAAAGAATGTAAAGCTTTTACACCTTTTACGCAAAAAAAAGCAAGACAACAAGGTTTGGTTGTACCTTATACAAACTTGGATCTCTCAGCCAGTCTTTAACTCCTTTTGGACGTTTTCCTATAGACTGAAATTTGTTCGATGGAACGGGAAGACTTTCCAAATCAGGATTATCATCTAAAGCTGACAAACTATTGTTGCCCTCGTATGATGCAATATTTTCATTTTTAGAAAATTCTTGTTCCACATGCTTCTGAGCACTTTCTTTCAGGATGGTTTCCTCTCCAGTGAATTCAACAAGACTTGATTTTTTCTGCGTTCCCACGTCCACTGACGGCATATCGTAAAATTCAGATGCGCGGGCAGTCACAGACTTTTTTGGCTTCATATTCAAATCCCAAGTTAAAGAGGCTATTATCAAAATCGAGGGAAGTATTCAAGATGGCATGCTTTCTTTGCCGACTTTTGGAATCCATCGATGTTCCTGGGATGGCCCGGATTCTTTTTTCTTCATCATCGTCTTCCTTCTCTTTATCTGTTTGAGCTTTACCAGCTTCGTTATTGTTGTACATATTCCGAGTTCTCCGTTGGAAAAGGTCTTGATCTCTTCCTTTTTATAGCAATCTTTATTGGTCTCATACCTTTCACATTGAATGCGCAACAAAACTTGGTCTTCAATGTCGACAGTTAATTTAGGTTGCTCTTCCTCTTCTTGATGTAATCTTGCGAGGAGTCCGTCCGAAAAACGCACTAGCAGACTCTTCTTACGTTCACTGTCTAATTGCTGTACTTCTAAACACATTCTCGATTTTGCATCCTCACTATCTGGGTTCTTAGTTCCCTCCTCTGGATCAGGATCTGATTGAGTAAGGCCAGTTTCCTTTTGCTCGTCGGAAAATATTGCAGCAGCAAACTTCTGCAGTATACTTTTTCTTCTTTCTCGCTGTTCATGGCTTTGGTTTTCTTCATGTCCGTTGTGCTCATGCTGATAAGTTTCGACTTGAGACGAAACCATAATCATGTCCACAAATCTATGAGCGAGATTGATTTTTGAAGAACCTTTACCGTTGAAAAAAGATACAATCAATTATTAGACAACACTTCTTTTCGAAACGATGTAGTAATTAAAACTTGTAAGCATTCTAAACGAACACCGAGAAAACAATTGTAAAATCACTACAATTGGTAGTAATGTCGTAATATAACGAGGCAATTTGCCGTTGTTGATAGGAGTACAGACGACGCTGCTCGCGTCATGGAATCACGCAGCATGTAACGCACTGAAGGAATCGTTTTACTTGACTTCGATGTTGTGGTAAAAAGTTGTTGTGAACTCACTCTGCTGCGTCTCATAAGTCCACAACATTTCAACTACTGTTAGTAATGACGAATATCGTTGTGGTCAAGAGAACAGACCAAGCTTAGCCACTATCAATTTGATAACTTTACAAGGTCATAATGTCTCAAGGAGAGTCAAATTATATCGTTTAAAGTTTGAAGACTTACCTGTACGTTCTATTCCAAACGGCGGCATTACAAACATTCCTGGGGCGTTCTACAAGGAAATATAAAGTTAAGACTTAGTAGGTCCATTCCAGAAACGTAACGTCGCAAATAACTTGCTGTAATGCAGAATGCCGTTAATCGTTGTTCTTGTAACAGTCCTGTTACCCTGATTCATGGCCTACGACTCAGGGTAGTTAGTGAAAAGTCTGGTAGAAATGATTTATGGTAAGATGTTTTTTGTTCAAGACGAGAGCGACAAGAAGCCGCTACCTTAATGTTTGATTACTATAATCACTGTGTGGTTAAATTAATTCAGTAAAAGGTCTTTTACCTCAATGCTTTACTAACCATTAAACTCGAGAATGTGCTCTTTCTTCTCACACGTCTTTGAGGTTCCTTTGTACCAAGGAGAAAGACCAAAGCAAAGAAGACTCCAGTTCCAGCAGCAATCCATGAGAGGTACTTCACAAGAAAAGCGAATATTATAAATATTTTAGAGGACCCAAAGTCTGGCTTTTTGAATTTATGAATTTACGCTCGTTGAAGTTTCTTCACCAATAGAATAGTTAGAGCTGTTACTAACCGCAAAATCAGACAGGTTGTTGGGTCCAAGAGCACCTTCATTGTCTTGTCCGAGAAGACTCCAGGCGATGGCATAAATGTAAACACCACTTAGGAAGCTGAACACAGTTCTTTATTACACGCAAACGAGACAGAAAAACAAAATTCTCATTATGTTTCACGCGCATTATCATTGCGGAACACAAGACACAAAACTGCAGCTATATGCATTATGTATTATTTCTTAAACAGAATTCAAACAAAATTGCCGCAAGCATACCTCATCGAGCTCAGAGCTGCGCATTCCTCCACAGACTCAGCAACAGTTGTAATGACAGCCATGTGATTTATTTCTACCATGTTGAAGCACATATTTATCAACGCCACGAAAAAGCCGAAGTAAACGAGTGGAAGCCAGTTTTGATAATCGCCAGTACACAAAAAGCACCGATTGAACAAAAGAGGGACTGCGACGGCCACGAGGACTGTTGCTAAAAAATTCCAGGACTTTCGCCTCCCAATTCTCTTTGAAAAGAAAGGTATATCAACGTGATCCCCAAGGTACCCTGAGATTGGAGAAAAAAGGGCGTCCGTAATTTGTCCGATCAGAAACATCAGTCCTGCCTCTGAAGCTGATCGTTTCTTGACCTGCATCATCAACAAGCTATAATGCAGCTCTCTCGATCTGTACTTACTCTAAAATAGGAAGAGAAAAAAGTTGAAGGAAAAAGACAGGAAGCGAGAAACACGTCAGCGGAAGTTTGTCAATTACAACTGAAAACAAACGTATATCATGAGACGGAAACCCAGACCTGAGTGGCAGGAAATGCGAACAACGTAACTTCTCAAGTAAGAATAATCGAATAAGCTCGATCAAATCCTTTTTATCAACCTTATTCAGTTCTTCCGTAGAATTTGATAAGGTCGATCTGTGAAAGAGATGCAGGATGCCAAGTAGCTTGCAAAACAAGTCTTCTAGAGCATATCAAATATGGTGATGAGTGTTATCTCGAGCTGTCCCCAAGGTCTTACTGCAGCCCCGAAGTCAGACAAAAGAAATGCACTTAGAAAGATCTTGAAAGTTTGGCAATGTCTTGTGCCTGTTAGGAAACACGATTTTATGCTCTATTGCTTCTCCCTCTGGAGGGTTTAGTGACTTAATCACGGTTGATGAACCTTGTTTCAAAAAGTATGTATAGATCTTGCATGAACACAATAAGTTCAGCAGGGTCCTCTGCAGCTTGAATTTTAATAAAGAGTTGCTTTCCAAGTCTTTGACTTTCGTATACAAATTGGTATTAGTAAGCAGTTCCCTGATTGAGTGACTCTCACTAGTTACGCTGCAACCATTTATTGACCTTAAAACGCGACTACAGCTAATTAAGATCACGAAGGTTGTGAATTTGAAAAAAATTTGTCGATGTGCACGAAAATGCGTTACTGAGAGTTCACGTCTAACCTCATCGATCGGCTGAGGTATGTAAATTGATTTTATAACGATCACTTTATTAATCCAAAGCCTATTACCACGGTTGATAGTTGAGAACGATCCCAGAAACACTGAAATAACATCATTTAAATATTCTTTATTCCCTCGTGAAAGCATCGGTTCAATTATTTTTGAAATTATTAATTTCCCTTCATTTTATAACAAAACAAGGGTCTTTACTGTTCTCTTACATTTCATCTCCTTCAAACTCAGTTCAATCGAGTTACATGCAACAAAACGTTTTTCCTTGGCTGTTCCTAACAAAACAAATTTAAGACTGAAAGAAGACTTTGATTAATCACCTTTTATCAAATTGATAACTGCCAATAAAATCTAAGACAACCGCGTGGGCATTGTAAAAAATTACAAAGTGGCTTGCAAATTAATTCATGAAAACGTACACAGTTGGATCGCAAGTCAGCCTTCACGATATTTCTTTTGAAGGCCTAGATACTAAGTCTAAGAGCTTCTCTTATTTGCGGATTTACTAACCCTTCAGGGCGGATAATGTCTGGTTTCTACATTGCAAAACATAGTAAATTGTTTAGGAACTCGGTTGTAGCACTTCCCATGAATTAAAAAAAAAAGTCGATTTCGAAAGCATTTATGTAAATTCGACTCAGTCACGCTCACCAGCGAGCTCCCAGAGACACTAAAAGTTACCTATAGCTTATTATTCCTCAGAGTCATCAAATTAAAAAAGATCGAGTTCAAGCGTCATTGTGACTTATTATTCTAGGGAAAGTCTTTGAGCCAGCCATCTCTCAGGCCATGAGCTACATTGGGCCGATAGCATGTTGTATTTTTAAAGCGATGACGTTGGAAATCAGTCTACCATATCTTTAAATGGTCTATGCAACAGTACATATTGGCTATTAAGCAAGCGTGAGGTCAAGATGGCTGGAATTTTGTGGACCGAGACGAAGTCAAGGTACATAAAGATGCGAAAAAAGGACGAGGCTAATATCCAGACATCTTGACCGAACAAGCTTGGTTAAGAAAGAATTTATTAAATTTCAAAAAGATTTTGCTTTAATAAGAATCAAGAGTGACTTTTTTACTTCGAGAGCATGGAAAGAAGGCCAACTGTGTTTGTAGCACAACAAACTAACGAGAGTCGTTTCTGTTTTCTTTGTTTTGACTACCTTCTGCCACCTTTTGCATTTCCATCGCCGAAATTGTCCAAGAATTACGAACGTAGTTCTAATTCTATTTTCTTCATGCGCAGGATCAATGCCGGCAATCCCGAGCGGGCAAGATAGGCCCATCTTCCCCGCTCGGGTAGCTAATCAGAACACAAAGTTCGCTTCATCTTGACCACTTGCGCTGCGAGCGACGTAATAACTACGCATATAACAATTTACTCCTAAAACAGTCCAGGCCATAGACAGTTCTGTCTATAACATGACGTCATAAAACATCACGATCCAATTTTTCCAAACTAAGGTTAGCCCCATATTTACCACAATAGTAGACTTGCATCTCGTACAGGGGGATTAGCAATACTCTGAGTCACTTAATGCCAGTAATGAGCTCTGGAGCCTTTTGGGTAACTCGGTTCCAATGCAAACTAAAGTCTGGTAAATCATGAGTCTTCATCAGCCACTTCTCTCTTTTATCTCCACAGGATATCGAAGCTCGAGCTACCCAATCATCCTTTGTTGTCCAAGTTCCTCGGCGTTCATCTAAAATAAAGAAACGCAAAATAACTGCTTGGAAACAAATAAAATTTCTTCCATCGCGATGGTATACAACCTTGGTCTGAGGACACAAAACTAACTCAAACTGTAACTTTGTTCAAAAATAAATTGCTCAAAAAAACCGATCAAGAGGCCATTGACTTTGGCTCATAAACGTTTTCTCTTTTAGTGGAAGGAATTTCCATTTAGGAATGAGTCGTTTTACGGCCATAGGGCGATTTTCAATTTAGTGTCGAGATTGCTTTGGTTTTGCTTTGCAACGCTCTGTGATTTTTCAAGAAGACTTGTGCCATCCTCTAAATACCATTCAGAGGCAAAACTAAAACCAATCGTGAGTTTCACACTCGCGTCACTGTTTTTTTTTTTTTTTTTTGGCGTTCTTAGCAAATCATGGCGCTAAGTTTTCTTTGTGATCGTCCGTTATGGTTACTCAGGGTTTAGTTTCTTTACACTCAATAGAACATTTCCAAATTACCTTCAGCGTCTTTTTCAAAGCGAGTCCTAATGCTCATTCTTTCATATAATAATACGTTTCCATTCACATGCAAAACCTTAATCACGTGCGCGCTCTGTTTTGCGATTGTGGGTCTTGACACCCTAACATCTGCATACATCTGTATACATCTGTATATATATTATCCATACATTTGCTATGGTACTGTTAGTAATAATCTGTTTGACAATGAAGACTGTTTTAGTGATCATTTCCTTCATTCTTGCAACCTCAATGTGTGATTCAAGGGTGTTTGGTAAGGAGAAATAAGCTAAGTTTCTGTTAGTGGTTAAAGGGTTAAACACACGAGAGGAACTGTGTTTGTAGCGGGCAGGCTTAAAATAATGCAGGCAAAAAAAGTTTTTCTTGAGCGAGAGAGAACATTATTGATGGTTCCTGAGGGCAAGTTGACTTAATATAATTTAAATTTGTATTTGCTGTTGCTGATGCAATCAGTCAAGTTTTCACCTTTTGAAAATTTCTGTGGAGAAAAGCGAAACAGAACTGTTCATTTTGTCAGTAAAATGTTTTGGTGAGTAAAATGTTTTGGAAGTAATCTTTATTGTTTTAGTGTCATGCCTCAGAAGAAATTAGAAATGAGGATAAAAACCAAAGTTTTGCAGGGAAGTTAAATGTTTCCACGAGGTAATTTTTGCAAAAATTTTCCCCAAATGACCTGAATATTAAAAAAAACGCTGAATCCTCCAGATTCGTGTTACCTTCATGGCTCCTATTATTATATTACGTTCTATCTACAACATGCTGTTATATTTGATATATACTGTAGTTCTTTTTCAATTTTTAAGTCAGGAATTACCAAGGGCTGGAAGAAAAACATTATATATTCGAGGATTCTAGCAAAGATTTTAACATACTTGTAGGACAAATTTTAAAATTGAGCTACTATTCACAACAGGGAGACAAGATAGAGAAACAGCTTCAATATTCCACATTGTGAAATATGGAATAACTTAAGCAAAGACCTAAGGGAAATAACAGACATTTAATCAAAGAACTGATTTGCGACATGAACTAGGTAAGATGATAATCAATGTACATAGTTATCATTTAGTTATTCTTGTGGGTAGTTTTTACATAGTTTTTATCAATTAATGATATAATCAATTTATTCATTTATTTATTTAATTTTCTTTTTAATATTGACGCCGAAAAGCCCTTTTTAGGGATGTTCAATGAAGTGTATGTATGTATGTATGTATGTATGTATGTATGTATGTATGTATGTATGTAGGTATGTAGGTATGTATGTAACATCTTGGAAAGATCCTTGTTTTGTTCCAGAGGATATTCCAGGATCCTTGCACAGATCCTGCAGAGATCTTGACAAGGATCCCTGTAAGATCCTTATCAAATTATCAAGAATCTTAGCAAAGATCTTTGAAAGCCTCCTTTTCAGATCTTGGAAGATCGTCATTTTTTCTTTGAAGATCTTGGAATACCCTTACAAAGATCTTGATAAGATATTTGTAAGAATCCTCGTAAGATCTTTGAAAAATCCTCATTTTTTCTTCAACTATCTTGAAGGATCATCACAAAGATCTTGAAAAGATCTTGATAAGGATTGCTTTGCGATTGGATTCATGCAATATTGGTTTTCGTGTGCAGTTTCATGCAGAATTCCCTTCTCAGGTGATGAATTTTCCCATAATATTTCCCAGTTGGTTCTTGTGACTTTGAAGCATGGAGCCAAAACATTTTTTTCAATGGGATCATAAATCCAGGAACTTATGTGTTATAATGTAGAGCTACAAGTACACTGTGAAAATATTTGGCTGATTAAAATTGTAATGTGGCACAATGATGACTTGCTGTAGTGCAGCATGATAGGTCATGAATGTGTTATGCTAAAACGAGAAACTCAGTAGAGTTGAACCTGTATTAAGTGACACTATGTTAAGTGGTCACCCTGTAATAAGCGGTCGGTTGTTAAAGTCCAGAATTTGTTACCCACAAATGACTGTAACTTTTACCTCTAGCTAGTGGATGTGCTCACCTTTGAAGGAGTCCCAATGGCTTGTTTGTATTGTCTTTTACTTGTACTGAATGGTCACTTAAAGTGGAACCACTCAAATATAACTGAAAATAATATTTCAAGTAAAATTTAATCCATGTTTCTCTCCGAACATCAATGGTAGTATTATTTTCAACCAAGATTTTTGTATATCAAGAGGTCAATTACGGCACAAAAGGGCGCTTTTTTTATAATTTTCTATATTACCCTATTCTGTGGAACCTGTGTTAAGCACTCAGACTTTTTTAAGGGATCAACTTGCCATTCCCCATAGGTGACTACTTAATACAGGTTTGACTCTATTTAGTACAGTTTTCAAAACATTATTTTCAATTTTCAAAACAAACTTTTTTCCCAAAGCGAACAATAGTGTTGTCAGCGTGCTCTCTACTCTCATAAAGCAGGCCACAATAAGCCAACCAGAATCCTTTTTGGAATAGTTCAAGTAATCTGATGGGTTGAACATGACTAATGCTGTCAAAAATGTCAAATGGTCAAAGTTCCCAAGTGACGACCAAAGTTCGCAATCTGCAATAGTTCACATTTAAAAGACAACGTGTTTTCCTACTGGAATATATGGCCAGTCAGCATAGAAACTGACCATCTGTTTCGTACCTAATTCACGGTTATAGAAGGTGTGACTTGATAAAAATCAATAAAAGCTAACTGTAAACATTGAACTGTAGAACTTATCTCTCGATCACACGCATTTTAACGAAAACTATCACGCACCGGCCATCATACCCTGGTCCTAGAGGTTCTCAGAGGTTCTCTTCTCCCCAAAAAAATAGGATAAATCTCTTCTCCTTAAAAAACTCGGCGCCAGGCACCGACAACGAGCTGCGAAGCAGCGAGCAGTCGAGAGAACCTCTGGTGGAGACCGTTGAGAACTTCACTTTGGTGCATAAAGCTGTTTTGACAGCTGACCAAATTTATCACTTTTCAACAGCCAATAGGAAACGTCAGTATCAAATAAAAAAAAAAACTTAGAGTCGGGGGGTTTCGTGAATGTGTTGTTAGATATGAAACTGCTCTGGAGGGGATGGGAGCGCCAATGTTTTGAAATTATTATCTGTCAAAATACTGTTACACGTGCGACAGTTCTCCACCGTGTATCGACAAAGAAATCAGCTTTGACCTTGACACTTCCACGGTGTATTTATGAATAGAACTAATTACACTCCTGTCAAGCGCTTCAACAATCGACCAAACGATTTTTACAGAGTCTGTAGAAAAATCCTAAAGATCGCTGGCCGTTCACAGTATAATATTTTCTCCGACAAGAAAAAAGAATTTCTCGACATCTTTCGGACTGTGGTTGCTTCAGACGTTCAAGATAGGGAGGATTTTTAATTTTCTTAGGTTTTATGTCAGAAATGCTAGAGAACTATTTTGAAATATTACAAACTCCTAGAACAACTCCAAGAACTTGAAAGACTTGGACTTGACTATAAGGAATCTGTATGGGAAAGCACTGACATACAGCGCGAAAAGAGGTGCCCCAAATACTCCCCGGTTGATAATCATGACATAAACTGAGAATGCAAGGAAAAAAGCGTGTATCTTTCCCGTGGCTCCAAAGAGCAAAAGAAAACTTTGTGTGCAAAATAACAATGATATAGTAGATCCTTTTTCAGCTTTGGATGTTGATTATTTCTGTGATTCGAGAGATCGAAAACGTAGTCGTGCACGAACAGAGGTGAGAACATTCGAAGTAAACTCAATGACTTCTGTTATATTGTCGACACTCTTGTAACTGGTTTTACCCTAGTACCAGAGGTTCTGTTCTCTCTAAGTTGAGTTGAGTTTTTAATCGAAAAATTACAACTAAAATGTTACCTGTCAAATTTAAATCGCAGTGACTAAACGTGTAAAACATTGGCAATGAAAAAACAGCCAACTGTCCGGTCCCTCGGTACGATATCGCAATACTACACCCTCTCCCACATATTTTTTCACTGGCCAATCACAGGTATTGAAAAATAATAGCCAATCAGATCGCGACGATCATCAGCTGAACGCACCAAAGTGAGGTTCTCAACGGTCTCCACCAGAGGTTCTCTCGACTGCTCGCTTTGAAGCTAGTTGTCGGCGCTTGGCGCCGATTTTTTTTAGGGAGAAGAGATTTATTCTATTTTTTTAGAGAGCAGAGAACCTCTAGGACCAGGTTACGGCCATCACTGACTATCATCGACTATTATCAACTATCATATACTTTGGACATGTTCAAATTCGACGTGATATTGATGATAGTTTTGCCATTTGAACGAGCGGATGATAGTTTTTAGGCTACCAGTTTTTATAACAACAGGCGCAAACCGAAATTGCAGCTAGTAAAATATTTTAATTAGTCGTGAAAATTTCACAGAATATATTGTTGTTCATTGTCATCATCTCTCGTAGGTTTAGATAGATAGACGTTTATTAAAAAATACCTTACTAGCAGCTGGAAGCTGAATTGCAAAGGTGTACACAGTTATGTTATAGAACTATACAAGAAAATCAAACCTAAAAGGGAACTAATTTACATATACAATTATAATAAATGTTAGTTAAAATGTCTCGCGCTTCCTGGAATGAAAGTATCTCTGAACCGATTTGTTTTAAAGGAAACTCTAAATGGTCTGCTTCGTCGTAATTCCATAAGTTGATCTCGGTTATCGAAAGGCAGTAAATGGTATAAACAATCCAAAGGATTGGAGACGATGTTGTTAAAGAATTTTAAGCAAAGGTTCTCTCTCCGATCCCTTAGGGTTTTCAGCCCTGCCATCTGAAGCACTTCTCTATAATGATTATCATAACCGTATATAATTTTCAAGGCTCTCTTTAGACACGCTGTAAACTTAAGCTCAAATAATTGGGGAGACTGTAATGGTAGACCTGACATCCATAAAGTAAGACAGATTGAATACAAGCAACGTAAAAATTTGCTAATTCTGGTGATGATACCTTAGCTCACTTTAACTGAGTTAAAAACTAAAGGCGTTTAGCGGCCTTTTTAATCGTCTCAGTAACGTGAGTGTTCCACTTGAGGTTCTCCTGAAAATACACACCCAGTAATTTCACGACATTAACGGTACTAACCTTAGAGTCATTAATTTCTATGAGATCGTAGAAAGTGGGCGAGTGCACAAAGGAAACTCTTAGCTCATTACATTTTTTTGAGTGGAGTTGAAACGAGTTGAACATTGGCCAGGTAGCTACTTCGTTTATCATAGACTAAGCATTGCTAGGGCCACCCTTGCTTATGATTTCAAACACTGTCGTATCATCTACATATTTTATACTGGCTGAAGGCTATTTTATACTGGCTGATAACTATTTTATACTGGCTGATGGTACTTTCAAATCGTTAATCATAACCAAGAATAGCCACGATCCTAATTTTGTTCCCTGCGGTACTCCTGCTCGAACCGATACCCACTCTGAGAGACAATCATGTGCAAGTTTGACCCTTTGTTTCATATCTTTAACAAAGGCTGTTATCCATTAGTGATGTAAGGACTGATGTTGTAGGTCGAGAGTTTCGATAGCAAGCAGAAGTTCTGTGTTGCTTCATTTTCGCATGGAACTTGGACATCAAACGATGATTGGTCAGCTTGACCCTCGATATTCTGTGACCCTAAATAGGTGAAGTGACAGAAGGTAATGTTATGCGTTGGAAAGGATACAACCACATATGGCTCTACTAAAATATCGTGCCCTCCATATGAGACAAGGGTATCATTCAACACTCGACAACCCGGCCCTTAAGCTATCAGAGGAGTCAATTAAAAAAATTACAATATAAAACTCCATAGCCCCGCTGATTGTGATGTAAGATATCGCCTGAACGTGCAGAAAAGGCTGATATACAGTTCATTTGAATGATAATATTCTAACTCGAGAATCATGATCTAAAAAAAAAATTGTATTTTTACCTTTAATTTTGAAAGAACTTTTTGATAGTTGAATAAGCCAAACCAACAGGGATCCGACTAGAGTTAGTGTCCCAGGTGTCACCGCAAACGCATGTCGAACGTAGTTGCCAACCGCCATATTTGAACTGGTTTGAATCGATACAGGGAAATTTAGCAAATGAGAACACTACATTTATAAATGATTAAAAGTATGATGTCGCTACGGTAATTTTATGTGATGCAGAAAGGTGGACTCGACCAGGAAAATTTTCCTTGCTTTGAATCGAGAGAGAAAGATTTAGCTCACCATAACATTACATAAGTGATTAATACTGGTAATTGAACTGAGTAGAGTGCAATTTGTATGGGTAATCGCATGATTCAGAGTGCAGTTTGGAATAAATAAGAACAAGTACATTTTTCAAAGACTAATCAAATTTATATGAGAACGATCTTCGCAGTAAAGCACTATTTGAGCAATAGTGAAAATCAGACCTGAAAAAAATTTCAGGCCTGTACGGGACTCGAACCACTGACCTCTGCGATACTAGTGCAGCGCTCTACCAATTGAGCTAACAAGCCAACTGGGAGCAGGCCATCAAATAAATTCGATATAAACCCGTAGATGATAAATCAAACAACAACAAACATATGAAACATATGTGTGAACTGCGGTTATGAGACGTCTCATAACCGCAGTTCACACATATGTTTCATATGTTTGTTGTTGACTAATCAAATTGTTAGAGCCTGTAGGGTGGTGTAATTTGTAGCCTTTGAAAGATCGAAGTATATGCACGATAAATAAACAGCAATATCAGTTTTACCTTGAAATGAATCGGTTTTAAATCAAAACATTGAAGTAAAGTGCAGCTGATTCCAGTTTTGTTATTAAAGGTCTTTTTTACATTAAAATAATTGAATTCTCTGTTGATCACTTTGGATCACAGGGTACCATCATCCATTGAAGAAAAGTATGGCAGCTCTTTACAGCACACTGACTACACTTCTGTTGGTATTACGACACATCTTTCGCGTAAGCATGGTCTATGAAGTGTTCGATCGGCGGTCGACACTTCCAGCATTAAAACCTCCATATCCTTCATCTTCTACTTCATTTCCTTGGCTCTCTTCACTTGAAGAGTGCTCCGGGTGCAACTGATGGAGAAGATCTGTGATATTTTAACTAAAATTTTCTTCAGACGTTACAAATTTCACGGACAAAACAAAGATCCACTTCTTTTTCATATCAAACTGAATGCCACCGGTTCAGTCTTCTATCGCCCTTCAGAGCTACTTGGAAAATTGTCATAACGCTACTTGCAGACTGCATCTAAGCCAAAAAATACTTTGTAACGCAATGACGTCACGGCTCTAAAACCTCACCGAAGCAACACAACAATAGTCATCATGAATAAGACAGAAAAAACAAGAGAGGCCAAAGTGCAACTCAACAACAGCGTTCACTTCAAACCTCTCAAAGCACCGATAGTAAAAATCATGTAGGAAAGGGTTAATGAGATCATTGACCAAATGCATCAGGGAAAACACATTGATGGCTTAGAAATGGCCGCTTTCATACACTCCCAATATCCGCCTTCGGATACACAAGTAGCCATTGCCGAAAACTATTTCTACTAATCACCCGATCATTTCTTGCAAAAAAGGAAAATCCCTTACGACAAGCAAAAATACAGTTCGAAGGCGATAAAGCGATGCGACCACAAAAGCCACATGGGGAGTCCGTGCCGTTCTTTGTTTATCTGTATTCGCATGGTAAAAATTCATCGTTTGTCGGCGCAATTTTATCCACAGAAGCTTCAGATGATTTCTGGGACAATTCATCGTCTGAAAAAGTCGACATTTCCCGACTGAAAACGAAACAGTTCTCAAAAAAGTAATATGTGTGATTCTCTGTTCAGCGAACAAAGAAAGTTGTGACAAAGCAAAGCATAAGTTTGTTGAGCCTTTGACGTCATGATGACGTTTTTGCGGGCTCGGCTGGAATATGTTTTCAGCATAGCGGAAGATTTTTGGACGACTTTGAAACGGTAATAATTGGTCATCGAAGGTTTGTTTTGAGTTTTGAAATGCCAAAAAGGGTCTTAACTTGACCCAATTAAACATTGTGTAAACAATTTAGGCCAAAATAAAATGTTCAAATTTCGTCTTAGGGGCACTTTAAGGCACCCTACTTCTAAATTAAGAAAAAAGGTTACTGTAGAGTTGCTCTCGGCTGCACCTCGATCAACTTTTACGCGTCTCTCGCGCTCTACAATATTCCGACATGCATTCATATCCCGATATACGCATGCTAAACACGAACCAATTCTTTAATGTATTTACGCGTAATGATGTTGTGTACCGGTATATAATCTTAAATGAAATTCTCTCAGAGTTTCGATTTCCTCTTTTATTCAGAACAACGGTTAACCTTCTTGAGTGGTGTTTATATTTATGCCACCGCCTGGAGCCTTCTTGGTCTTGACGATGGTGATGCTGTGGGACCCAACAGCCCTCCAGATTTTACGGTCAGGAGCTTCTTCCCTACTTTTTTTTTAGAATTCATATACTCTAGTGAAGAAAACCTGCATAAGCGAAGGTATTTACAGTTGTCAAACGGTTTAGGGTAAAGTCACTTCGAGACCTATCAAACTCCCTACTTTGGGGTAAGAAGCAGCTCTCGAGAAACTTCGCAAAGAAGTATATTTATAACTTTAGGTATCGCTATCTCCCTCTGTTGAACTTAAACTACATAGTGTGCCAAGAGATGCACAGCCTGGGCTCTTCTCCCACTGCTTTGATAGAGCTTCCTCTTCTTAGCTCTACTTGCAGTGGAGACACCTTTTTTTGTCAGTTCTCTTGCTATTTATCTGCAGTCCCTTTCATGGATAGCGACTGGAACTGGAGTCTTCTTCAGTGTAATCATCTTTCTCTTTGGTGCAAAGGAACTTCAAAAACTGAACGAAGAGGGGAGACAACCCACATGCGTTCACAGCATTGAAGATCAAGTTGCAATAAGCGACAAAGATGGCAAATACGATGAAAACGATCGAAGGAATCCTGCTACAAAAGAGCCTAAGAGACGTTTACGCACAAATAGCACACATTCAAATATTATAGTAAGTCAAGATCAAGATCCTTGTAGTAAAGCCCCGTAAAGATAGTTGTGACTGAACAAATGTTTTGGTACTAGCACCTTCAATTCGCTTTGAACCAGACATATATCATTCGAAATGAAATTCACCCTAAAGTACTTATTACGTATACGCACCTTTGTATCCGACACTTTCGCGAAGGTATCGCGTTTATAGAATCGATAGGGGATTCTGTAATTATCGCAAGTTCCAATTTTTTTATGGGTTGTGGAATAAATGGACTCAGTCAGTTACCTTTCTTTTATCTCAGAACGCTCTTGTAACAATACTGACGCCATTTGGAAGTAGAAATAAAGGCAAGTATGAATAAATCGTGCGATTTTATATTGATCGTGGTGAACATGAAGCGAAAGGAAACTTTCTCAATACTTTGATCAGGAAGCCAAAAAAGGCCGTGACTTTCAGCTTACCTCTATTTCAAGAAATGCCGTCAATACACGAGGACCAGCTAAAGGAATTGGTTTTTTTATGATTTGGCCGGAGAAGCAATGATCGCTAGTGAAAGTGCTCAGGATCATTATCTGAGACAAACTTGGAAAAGCGACGAAGGTCTAGTATCTTACAAGGGAAACAATAATTCTTCAGCTTAAGAAGCAAATCCTGCAGATCTACACGGTCCTCATGTTTCACTGGAAAATGTTCAATCTAAGAGGAAATGTTCAAAATGAATCAAAGATTGGCTGAGAGATCCAAACTTGTATAAGGTAAAAAAACCAAATAAGTCTTTTTACTGTCTTATTTGTTTGCTACTAAGGTATTTAAAATTTTCTGCAATCGTTCTTCATCATTTTTCTTGTGTCACTTTATTTTTAGGCAGCCATTATTTTCACATGTACACGTCTTGTACAGGACACTGTATACAGTTATTTACCATTATTCGTTACAGAAAGGCTGCTAGTTGCAAAGGTACTATATCAAAGTCCCTTCACTTTAACATTTGCGCTGTTGACTTGCTTACAAAATTCTTGAGCGTAATTACAGTGTTCTTCCCTCCTATGAGGAAGCTATCGCCTATATTCCACTTATTTTCCTGATCAATGCCTCCTTATCAAGTTTGATATGCAACAGACTCAGTGGGAAGATGGCGGAAGTAAGGTATAACCGTTAGATAAGTCCCATGAACAGTTATGACGGTATAACCGTTAGATAAGTCCCATGAACAGTTATCACGTACTACGTACGTCATTTAACCGCCTCCCGGTTGGCTCAATTGGTTAGAGCGCCGGACTGTTGTGCGGGAGGTCGAGGTCGATGGTTCGGTCCCCGGCCGGACCAACACTCAAGGTCTTAAAATAACTGAGGAGAATGCGCTACCTTTCTATAATATCAAGAAATGGATAGACATTCTAGTCTTCTTGGATAAGGACGAATAAACCGTAGGTCCCGTCACCATCTATTAATTAGTTAATTTGGTTAGGCAGGGGACGTTAAAGAACCCCCTCACGAGATTACTGTGATGTGGTCTGGCCTGTTTACTGGGAATTGGGGGGGAGGAGGCATCTTCAAATAAGTTTCCTTCGATTGTTTGTAAACTGCTGATGCAGTCCGGCCAAAGTCCCCCGAAAAGTGTTGTGATGCGCATTGGATCATATCCACATGTTAATTTGCGCAACATAAATATTAAATTATTATTATTATTATTATTATTATTTAACAATGGGGTCGCGTGACCCTATTTTACTTTTTTATGTCAAAAATGCTTGTCACTATAAATCCATTCGTCATTAGTCATTGGTCATCGGTATCCTTGCGAAGTAATAAATCAATGGATTTGTGTTCTTACGTTCAGAGAAAAGTGATCGTTTCCCAAAATAAGCCCTACTAATTTTAATTGTTTGATTCTAATGAATTTCAATTTTGTACTGGTCGCGAAAATAAGTGGAGCTACATACTTGCAGCTTTCCTTGTAATAGGTGGTGCTGTTTGGAGCTATTTTCTGACCGTCCCCACCAAACAGTCAACCTATGCACCATTAGTAATAATTGGAAGCGGTCTGTCAGTTACTACGTACGTCATGGCACTTGTCTTCATTACAGACTGAGCTGATTGAAGAAAATAAGGTTGGTGGTACACTTGTTTAACTAAAATTAATGGTCTTTTAGGACTCACGGTTAAAATTTGTCAACTTTTACACCTAAAGGCTAATTTTTGCCGTTTTACGGCTAACAGTTAAACCCATTGAGAACCACAAAGATCTAGCACCTGGGTATGGCATTTCAACAAAGTGGCTGGAACCAATCTTCAAAAGTTAGAATTCCTGAAGGGAGGCGATGTTGAAGCTTTGAATTGATTGCGCATCATTTTTTTTCTTCTAGCATAATACTTTCAGTATCCCTCCACCTAACGATGTCATCTGTTTGATGATAATCACCGAGAAAAATCGTGCCACAATGTATACTTTCACTCACGACGGAGTCTAGTGATTTACCGTTAAAAATAGTTAACATATGGGTTTTCAACGGGGGAGGGGGTGGGGTGGGGTCGAGTCCTCCTACAGTTGTATCTCTACTCTTCAGTGAAACACTCTTGCAAGGTAACATATTCAATATTTATCTAATGAACAAGTTTTTTAAAGGTGTTATTCTCGCGGCCCAAAAAACCGCAAGAAGGGAACAATCCAATGTGTTTTTGTAATTGTAAATATTTCGACCTTGCGTGACAAACGCTTGAGTATGTCGAACTCATAATAGTATCAAATTGCTTCCCGTCTTCAACATCTTCGGCAAAGAACATTTGACCTGCCGTTATAAATTATTGAATTGTCCTCTTTCAAGTCCACAATGAAGCTCAAGTCTACCCCAGAACTTTCTTAAGACTTACAGGTGTTCGAGTACGCAAAGAAAAACAGACGCTCTCCACTAGCTTAAGGAATGTGTTATTGTAAACAATTCCCCCATAAGAAATGGCTTAGAATTTGAAACGAAAGCAGAGATAAAAACCAATCTGACGTGGTTAGTTATGCAAGGCTAGCTTACTGTACTGATTTCCTGATAGACCACGGTGCTAACTTCTAAAATGTGCTTCGAATTTCGGATTTAACCACGGGGTGCCTGATTAGATTATGTGGTAACAAGGCGCGAAGCGGCAACTTTGAAGGTAGCATTTCTAATCAACTCTTCCCTAACTTCAAAAACAGAACGTTTTTCTTTATGTTTTGAGGATAGTAATTCTCAATTCAGAAACACTGTAGTTGATCTAGGCGGAAAAGTAGAGGAATTCTTTGATGTTCTCAAAGTAACAGATCTCGTTGTGAAAAGCCGGAAAACTGCTTGCCAGCTTGTAACGTCTGTACAATTCAATATCTATTCACGAGGCCAAAGAGCAATTAAGAGCTCTTCCAGGTATTTTTCCTCCACTGTTTCATATGATGGTAAAATCGTGGACGTCGCTGAAAAAAACGACATATCAGTGTATTCCAAAAGGGAATTTTTCCGACTTATCCAAAGTGAAAAACGAGATAGGAACGAACTGACCTCAAAAACCCAACGCCAGAAACGCGCAAAAATTAGAGAACTGAAACCTCATTTTATCAAAGTTGAAGATCAGTCCAGGAGGTTTTGCCCCATTTTCAAAGAATTTGACAAGTTTCCGACTTTAGACGTAGAGGAAGACCGGGAATCCAAACGGGCTTTGGGCGGCGCACACAAAGCAAGTAAAAAGGCTTATTGTGGACATTGTGAAGAGCACGTACTAGATAGTGAGCTGGATTTGCACTGCAAAGGGGAGCGTCACAAATCCATAATACAGCAACCAGGATACTGGAACAATCTTGACGCCCTAATCTATAAACTGCCATCTATTGGGAAATTAGAGGATCAATGAAAAAGGCATTTCGATGTCTTTTGATAAATTTTTTGATGTTAACAAGAATTGTAACATGAAGAGCCGAGTTTACGTAATTTTTGTTATTCAGTTCTACTATGCACGGGGAAGGTGGAAGGAATGCATGACCTGATAATATAACATATTTAAAGTTCTGATTTAAAAATATCTGTCAAAGATTCAAGTTGTCTGCAATTTAGAAAGTTTCATCATACCTTCTTAGTTGTCATCTTAACCAAATTATGCATGTGGTAATAATAAAAAAGGAGAAGTTGAAATTTCTTGCCTCGTGAACAAAGAGACACGTTTAATTTCTGCCGTAGGGAAAGTTCGTAAAGTGAGAAAACCTGGAGGTTGCGATCGCGAGAAGTGCCATGCTGCTTCTTTGAAAGAAGGTGAGGCTAGGCTAGGCTCTAACCAAAGAAGTGATAATTGTGGTAATTAGATAAGGAAGTATCACGAACTTCCCAATGACATATCGTGACGCATTCCTGAGTGTCGTTTACTAGAGAAACTGGGTTCGAAATACAGAGTGGACGTAAACACCAAAACAGCCAACAGCGTAACGACTTGAAAGAAAAAAAAAAAAAGCCAACCAATCCGCCATTATTTCGTTGCTGGCTATGCCATATAGAGCAGAACAAGTGGGGAAGGGTAAACGTTTTGGTAGAGAGAGGAAACTTGGGTGATTTGTTTCCGCCGTTCGCTGTTTTGTTGTTTGCGATCGACAGTCATTTACTGCAAAATTAAGGCACGAAGGCGATTACTCAGCCTGGTTCTCAGACGATCCAAGAGCGCGCTCGTGATTTTGACGGATATTTGAGCAATTGGATTCAGAGATATTCATCATTCTGTGGGTTTCTTTATATTTATAGCAACAAAATCTGGATGTTGTGCTGAGAAATGCTTGGAAGTCATGGATCTTGCAGAGATGTGCATGATACGTACGAATCCTCAGGGCAATAACTCGCTGCAAAAAAGGCAGATCGTACTTGATTGGCTATGGATGCATGCCAAACCAAATAAAAGGTACAGTACATCTTATGTTTTCCTTTAGTTTCACCAACAAGTTTCTTCTCGTAGATTGTCTAAATCATTAATAAGACTAAATTAGATAAAACGTATTTGTAACCATCTCTTTATAACGTGATTCCTCATGTTTGTTTCCTTATAGTGACCTTCAAAGCATCCCTTATTATCTTAGTGGATACAAAGTATGCAGTACAGCATACCGCGTGGTTTTTGGACTGAGCGCAGCAGCTTTAAGTGAAACGTTTCGCAATTTTCACGCTGGTGTGAGAGTTTTGCAAAAATCAAGGAGCAAGAACTTAAGTCACAAGAGACTCATGGCCGAAACTTGGATGGAAGCATTCTTCAAAAGGGTAATGAATGCTCTGATCAACGCAATGCCTTATTAAGATTGATTGCTTCTTCATTGAACCATGGTACATAGACAGACCTGGCAAAGGTGACTAATTAAGTCCTATGCGTCTCCACTCTCCACTTCTTAAAAAAGAAGAAAAAAAAAATAGAATACGACAATAAAACGAATTTCGTTTGGCATTTTGTTTAGATGTGAGCCTGTCTTAATGCAAACTTCTAGAAGTATCCCTCGCAATATATTGCACTGATTACTTTGAACTCCTCAGTGCACTCAGCCATAGGTTAACAGAAATCCTAGTAACCTGAACTGATTTGTTTGTGTGCTATAAATCTTTACAACGACAACTTTACAACAACTTCTTGTTTCACATAGATTGGCGATAAGATGCCTGACACGGGAGCATTGCATCTTCCAAGCTTTCTGGACAAAACCATCATGTTTGGTTATTTGAAAGATGAGAATGAAGATGTCATCCATTACAGTACTTTTTGTCATCTCTTGAGAGATGTGTTTCCTTTTGTTAAAATACCCAAGGTGATATGAAGTTCCTGAATTTGTAGTGTTAGTTTTGAATGGTTATGTATAATTGATGATATACTAAGAACAATTGTTGTTTTAAATCCCTGGATCAGATGCAGTTTTCATGCAACTTTGATTACAATAACCCCAGACTGCAAAATAACAATACATTACATCAAAGCAATATCTCTAAAGGTTCAGATAATTGATTCTTTGTGACATTTCAATTTTCAGTACAAAGAAACTGTTGTTTACTGCAGGTAAACCGATTTACAAGATGTGATTACTGCACAGTATTGGGTGAGGAAAAGAGAAAAGCTCAAGATAAAGATGTGCGGAAATACTTGGACAAGCTTTTTGATTTCCACAATGATCTTCAAATGTAAGTGCTAAATTAATTTCAGTGAGACACATTGCTTGTGTTTTTAAATGTTAACTGTTTCCTGAAATATCTGTAATGAAACATTTTTTTTTGGTAGGAAAGAGAGAAAAGTGTATTACCACAACAGGGACAAAGCTAAAAAGTATCCACAAAAATATGCATGTATTGCACAAGATGGTATGGATCAGGCAAAGCTTCTCCTTCCACGATTAGTAGTTATTGCACATGCATATGCTAATGCAAGAAAACTCCGGACCCATTTGACTGGTGTGTTAAACCATGGGAGGCAGCCTAAAGGTTATTTTGACCTATTTCAATATCCCCATGATGCAAATCTCACCATTAACATATTACTCCTGGAATTGCAAAGCATGGGAGAAGACTTGCCTGATACCTTGTACCTTCAAATGGACAACTGTTGGAGAGAGAATAAAAATCAGTTTGTTCTCAACTTTTTAGCCCTTCTTGTGAAGCTTGACATTTTTGTTAAGGTATGTTGTACCCGCTGCTCATAAGGAAATGAAGTTTGAAAAGTGATACACTTAAGTGAAATATAGTTTATCCTAATAGTTTGTATTTAATGATTTGCAACAATCTACTGACACTATGGGGTGGGGATGGCAGTGATCATGAACAAAAATTCCCTCAAATCCAATTTTTGTCTTTACAGGTAAAACTAAATTTCTTAATGGTTGGTCACACTCATGAAGCTGTTGACCAGATGTTTAACAAGTAAGAATCTGAGAATTTCA
>NC_142522.1:9191675-9221675 GCF_964205215.1 Stylophora pistillata | reverse complement strand
TCAGTTTTCCTTTGTGTATACAGTGTGTATATTACCAGATTTATCTATCTCTCTTTTGTCATTGATGTTATCAGACGAGATCTCGGAATATCTGTTTTAACGTTAAAATACTTCTACTATATGAAATCATTTTTGGTACAATCGTACAAAGCAACTCAGGTGTCTCGTTAACACAGACCTCAAAAACGCAGACCGCAGACCGCGCAGGTCGAAAAACGTGTACACAGTGTGTAATTACAAGATTTATCTCTCTTCCCTTTGTTATCAAACGAGATCTTGGAATGCGTCGCGAAACTGAAACTAATTTCATTGTCAGTGATAGTGAGATAACAGATAAAAATAGACGTAAAGTAGAGTAAATTAGCAATACAGAAGCTTTGCGTCATGCTGAAAATTAAGATACCGATTTGCGATAATGTTTAATTCACGTGGCTTTAGATGGCTTCTTGGGTGGTTTCAGGTAATTTCAGATGGTTTCCATGGGGGTTTCAGATGGTTTCAGGTGGTTTCAGGTGGTTTCAGGTGGTTTCAGGTGATTCCAACTTTTAGTAACTACGGCTATAATTGATCTAAACATGTGCATGGAAATTTCCATAGACCTTCCATTAAAATGGTATAATGTTAAAGATGTTCAGCTATAATTGATCTAGACATGCATGTGCATGGAAATTTCCATAGACCTTCCATTAACATGGTATAATGTGAGATGTTCAGCTATTAATGATCTAGACGTATGCATAGAAATTTCCATAGACCTTCCATTAAAATGGTATAATGTAACATGTTCAGCTATAATTGATCTAGACATGTGCATGGAAATTTCCATAGACCTTCCATTAACATGGTATATAATGTACGATGTTCAGCTTTAATTGATCTAGACATGTGCATGGAAATTTCCATAGACCTTCCATTAACATGGTATAATGTAAGATGTTCAGCTATTAATGATCTAGACATATGCATGGAAATTTCCATAGACCTTCCATTAAAATGGTATAATGTAAGATGAAATTTCCATAGACCTACCATTAAAATGGTATAATGTAAGATGTTCAGCTATAATTGATCTAGACATGTGCATGGAAATTTCCATAGACCATCCATTAACACGGTATATAAAGTAAGATGTTCAGCTTTGATTGATCTAGACATGTGCATGGAAATTTCCATAGACCTTCCAATAAAATGGTATGATGTAAGATGAAATTTCCATAGACCTTCCATTAAAATGGTATAATGTAAGATGTTCAGCTACAATTGATCTAGACATGTGCACTGAAATTGCCATAGACCTTCCATTAAGACGGTATATAATGTAAGATGTTCTGCTGTAATTGATCTAGACATGTGCATGGAAATTTCCATAGACCTTCCATTAAAATGGTATAATGTAAGATAAAATTTCCATAGACCTTCCATTAACATGGTATAATGTAAGATGTTCAGCTATAATCGATCTGGACATGTGCATGGAAATTTCCATAGACCTTCCAGTAAAATGGTATGATGTAACATGTTCAGCTATAATTGATCTAGACATGTGCATGGGAATTTCCATAGACCTTCCATTAACATGGTATAATGTAAGATGTTCAGCTATAATCGATCTAGACATGTGCATGGAAATTTCCATAGACCTTCCATTAACATGGTATAATGTAAGATGTTCAGCTATTGTTGATCTAGACGTATGCATGGAAATTTCCATAGACCTTCCATTAACATGGTATAATGTAGAATAATGTTCAGCTATAATTGATATAGACATGTGAATGGAAATTTCCATAGACCTTCCATTAATTAACATGGTATATAATGTAACATGTTCAGCTTTAATTGGTCTAGACATGTGCATGGAAATTTCCATAGACCTTCCATTAAAATGGTATAATTTAAGATGAAATTTCCATAGACCTTCCATTAACATGGTATAATGCAAGATGTTCAGCTATAATCGATCTAGACATGTGCATGGAAATTTCCATAGACCTTCCATAAAATGGTATAATGTAACATGTTCAGCTATAATTGATCTAGACATGTGCATGGAACTTTCCATAGACCTTCCGTTAAAATGGTATAATGTAAGATGAAATTTCTATAGACCTTCCAATAACACAGCAAAATTTAAGATGCACAGTTATAATTGACCCTGACATGTCTATGGAAATTTCCATAGATCTTCCATTGACACGGTAAATTCAGTAACGTTATAATCGATCCTGAAATGTGCATGGAAATTTCAAGAGATTTGCTTATTAAGTGTCCTGGTATAATGTAACATGCATATGATTTTTAAATTCCCTTTGGATTATCATCTCTATGGTAATGTCTGCATATACATTTGTAAAAAAGATTCTTAGAAAAATCGCTTTCAGATATGCCATATCCTACTTGGTATATCTAAAGCACGTATGTATAAATTTCAGTAAATACTGAGTTCTCAAAAGAAAGTCTGTTTTTATTGTAAAAGTTGTAATCAATTCAACTGTGGAGTGGCTTTTATAGACTATTAAACTTTTTTTTCTTCCACATAGTTGAGTGCCCTGGTAAGAAAGATACATTGTAGAGTACATGTTACCCAACATATACTGAAGTGGCAAAGAAGCATCTCTTTGACTGTGATTTTTACCAAATTTTCTTTACTTCAGAAAATCTGCACTTAAAAAATTACGTGTTATAATTGACAATGTGCAATTTTCACAAAGTTCAGCCTGGTTTTTCCGTGCGGGAATAAAAAGCCCCAAAATAACTTTTATATCCTCGAAAACAACACTGTTTCCACTTATCGTGAGCTTAACCTGAAGGAATTCTGGGTTATACCGCATGGTGAAAATGATAATTGAAAATTTGCAACAAAATGCAGTATTTGGATTTTGAAATATTGTGGACTTTTAAAAGCGTTCCGTGATGTCAAAATTAAATGAAACGGTCCTGTTTTAGACTTAAGCCATACGTCAATCCTTCCTACACAAATTTGTAAAATTAATACGAACTTCCTTCCTTTTGCGCTTTTCATGGGCAAAGTTCATTTGCCTCTACTCAGGGCACTGATTTCCGCCATTTTACTGCTACCGACGCTCGTTTCAGTTTTCGTGAATTTTCTAGGATAAAGAAGCAAGTCTGGGAAAAACCTTACCATGTTTCTAAGTTCACTATAAGGTATCTCTGCGCAAAATATGAAGGTTTTCAATTTTTCGATCATGCGCCACATTTTTCGATTTCCACTCAATCAATTCAAACATTCACTCTTATAACTTGCATTAAACGACTGGGAGTATTGCTGGTTCCCCTGTAAGGGATGCAAGTCCACTATGGCGGGACTTAAATATGGGGCTAACCTTAGTTTTGAAATTTTGGATCGTGACATCATGTTATATGAGGTCATGTTCAAGACAGAACTGTCTATGGCCTCGACTGTTTCAGAAATATACTGCCTGTGCGTAGGTATTGTTGTATAGACCATTCAAAGATATGGTAGAATGATTTCCAACGTCATTGCTTTAAGAGAACAACTTACTATCGGCCAAATGTAGCTCATGGCCTAAGAGATGGCTAGCTCAAAGAACTTTCCTAGAATAATAAGTCTCATTACGCTTAAACTCGATCTTTATCAATTTGATGACTCAGAGGAATAATAAGCTAGAGTTGAGTTGTAGTGTTAATGGGAGCTGGCTGGTGAACGTGACTGAGTCGAATTTACATAAATGTTCTCTCGATCGATTTTTTTTTTAATTACGGAAAGTGCTATAATGGAGTTCCTAAAACAATTTACTGTGTTTTTCAATGTAGAAACCAGACATTATCCGCCCTAAAGGGTTAATAAAACCGCAAAAAAGACAAGCTCTCAAACGTAGTATCTAGGCCTTCAAAAGACGCAAAAGATTAGTTCAATACAGTTTTGAGCCTTATTCTTCAGTCAAAGTATAATATAGTGAAGGCTGAGTTACGATCCAACTCTATACGTTTTTATGAATTAATTTGCAAGCCACCTTGTAATTTTTTTACTACGCCCACGCGGTTGTCTTAGACTTTATTGGCAGTTATCAGGTTGATAAAATGTAATTAATCAAAGCTAAGTGTTCTTTCATTCTGACAGTCAAACTAAGTGAAGCGTACCCCTCAAGATTACATTAATGGATATTGAACCCGCCAGCCGTTTCAAGAATGTAATAATGAATTTGATTATTTCATTATTGAACCCGCTAGCCGTTTCACGAATGCAATAATAGATTGATTATTTGAATATTGAACCCGATAGCCGTATCCGTTTTGAAAAGATGCGGATCATTGTTCAAATTAGAAGTCCATTTCTGAAGTCCAATAAGATTGTTCTATTTGACGAGGAAACCCAAAAATGAACAAACTGCATTGTAAAAAACTTGCTAAAACAGTCGATTGCAAATATTAACGAAATAAAAAAAGTCTTGCGATGGCTTCGCCCGTAAACTATATTTTTCGACCATGAATACATACAAGAATTTCTACAAGCTCGTCAAGATGTAAATAGGCGAAAAAAGCTCTCGATAACATTCCATTTACAACATTTACAAGAAGTTCTACACAACACTCGCACTCACCTTTCCCCCCCCATATCTGACGCCATGTCGAAATAGTTCGATCCATACTCACGTGTTCGCATAATCCGATCAGAAATGGACTTCTGATTTGAACAATGATCTGCGCCTTTTTAAAACAAATACGGCTATCGGGTTCAATATTCAAATAATCATTCCATTATTGCATGCTTGAAACGGTTAGCGGGTTCCATATTCAAATATTCGATTCGTTATTGCGCTCCTGAAACGATTAGCGGGTTCAATATTCAAATAATCAAATCATTAATGTAATCCTGAGGGGTACCCTTCACTTAGTTTGACTGTAAATTTGTTTTGCGTCAGGAACAGCCAAGGAAAAACGTTTTGTTCGATATAACTAGATTGAGATGATTTTGAAGGAGATGAAATGTAAGACGAAAGTAAAGAACCGTTTTATGTTATAAATTGAAGGCAAATTAACGATTTAAAAAATAATTTTACTGATGCTTTCACGGAAGAACAAAGAATATCTAAATGATGTTATTTCAGTGTTTTTGGGATCTTAATCAACTATCAACTGTGGTAATAGGCTTTGGATTAATAAAGTGATCGCTATAAAATCAATTTACATACCTCAGCCGATCGATGAGGTTAGACGTGAACTCTCAATGACACATTTTCAGACATAGCGACGTATATTTTTTTTCAATTAACAACCTTTCGTAATCTTAAGAAGCTGTAGTCACGTTCTTAAGGTCAATAGATGATTGCCAAGTCCGTTTTTGCAGCGTAACAAGTGAGAGTCACTCAATCAGTGAACTGCTTAGTAATACCAATTTGTATAAGGTCAAAAATTTGGAAAGCATCCCTCCATTAAAATTCAAGCTGCTGAGGACCTTACTGAAATTATCTTGTTCCTGCGAGATCTATACATACTTTTTGAAACGAGAACTCTCAACCGTGAACGAGTCACTAAACCCTCCAGGTGGAGAAGCAATAGAGCATAAAATCGTGTTTCCTAGCAGGCACAAGACATTGCACAACTCTCAGGATCTTTTTAAGTGCATTTCTTTTGTCTGAATTCGGGGCCGCAGTAAGATCTTGGGGGCAGCTCGAGGTAACGCTCATCACCGTATTTGATATTCTCTAGAAGACTTGTTTTGCAAGGCACTTGGCATCCTGCATCTCTCTCACATATCGGCCTTATTAAATTTTACAGAAGGAATAAGTTTGATAGCAAGGATTTAATCAAACCTGCTAGATTTTTCTTGCTTGAGATGTTACATTGTTCGCACTTCCAGCCACTCAGGTTTGGATTTCCGTCTCATGATAGACGTTTGTTTTCAGTTCTAATTGACAGACTTCCGCTGACGTATTTCTGGCTTCCTGTCTTTTTCTTCGCCACGCTTTTCTCTTCCTATTTTAGAGTTAGTACAGCTCGAGAAAGCTGCATTACAGCTTGTCGATGATGCAGGTCAAGAAACGATTATCTTGTGCAGTTGGAAATGTTTTCAACGATCTCTACCGACAGCTCGGATTGTCGTTTCAACTCTTGTTCTTCATGAACGTAGTTGAACTTTCAGCTTCAGAGGCAGGACTGATGTTTCTGATCGGACAAATTGCGGACGCCCTTTTTTCTCCAATCTCAGGGTACCTTGGTGATCATGTTGATATACCTTTCTTTTCAAAGAGAATTGGGAGGCGAAAGTCCTGGCATTTTTTTGCAACAGTTCTCATGGCCGTCGCAGTCCCTTTTTTGTACAATCAGTGCTTTTTGTGTACTGGCAATTATCAAAACTGGCTTCCACTCGTTTACTTTGGCTTTTTCGTGGCGTTGGTAAATATATGTTACAACGTGGTGGACATAAATCACATGGCTATCATTCCAACTGTTGCCAAGTCTTTGGAGGAATGTGCAGTTCTGAGCTGGATGAGGTATGTTTTTGATAATTTTGTTTGAATTCTGTTTGAGAAATAATATATAATGCATATAGGTGCGGTTTTATGTCTTCTGGTCCGCAGTGATAATGCGCGTGAAACCTAATGAGAACATTATTTTTCTGTCTCGTTTTCGTTTGATAAAGAACTGTGTTCAGCTTCGTAAGTGGTGTTTACATTTATGCCATCGCCTGGGTTCTTCTAGGACAAGACAGTGCAGGTGCTCTTGGACCCAACAACCTGTCGGATTTTGCGGTTAGTAACAGCTCTACATATTTTATTGGTAAAGAAACTTCAACGAGCGTAAATCATAAATTAAAAAAGCTAGGCTTTGGGTACTCTTTGCATTTCTCCATGCTACTCTACTATGAAAATTACCTTTTCTAAAATATTTATTATATTCGCTTTTCTTTTAAAGTACCTCTCATGGATTACTGCTGGAACTGGAGTCTTCTTTGCAACTGTCTTTCTCATTGGTACAAAGGAACCTCAGAGACGTGTGAGAAGAAAGAGCACATTCTCGACTATTATGGTTAGTAAAAAACTGATGTAATTGTCCTCGTATTGAATTTAATTTAACCACACAATGATTATAGTAATCAAACATTAAAGTAGCGGCTTATTGTCGCTCTCGTCTTCAACTATAAACATCTTACCATAAATTATTTCAACCAGACTTTTCACTACCTACCCTGAGTCGGTGGCTATGAATCAGGGTAACAAGACTGTTACAAAAAAAACGATCAACGGCATTCTTCAATACAGCAAGTTATTTGCGACGTTACGTTTCTGGAATGGACCAACTTAGTCTTGACTTTATATTTCCTTGTAGGAAGCCCCAGGAATAGTTGTAATGCCGCCGTTTGGAAGAGAAAGAGCAGGTAAGTCTTCAAACTTCAAATGATATAATATGACTCTCCTTGATACCCTATGACGTTGTAAAATTATCAAATCGACAGTGGTTAAGCGTGTTCTGTTCTCTTGACCACAACGATATTCGTCATCACAATAGTTAAAATGTTGTGGACTTAAGAGGTGCAGCCGAGTGAGTCCGCGACAACTTTTTACCACAATATCGAAGTCAAATAAAATGACTCCTTCAGTGCGTGACGTGCTGCGTGATACGATGACGCGAGCAGCGCAGTCTGTAATCTTATCAACAACGGCAAATTGCCTCGTTATATTACGACATTACTGCCAATTGTAGTAACAATTGTTTTGTCGGTGTTCGTTTAGAATGCTTACAACTTTTAATTACAACATCGTTTCGAAAAAGAGTGTTCTCCAATAATTGATTGTATCTTTTTTCAACGGTAAAGGTTCTTCACAAATCAACCTCGCTCATAGATTTGTGGACGTGATCATGGCTTCTTCTCAAGTTGAAACTTATCAGCATGAGCACAACGGACGTGAAGAAAACCAAAGCCATGAACAGCGAGAAAGAAGAAAAAGTCTACTGCACAAGTTTGCTGCTGCAATATTTTCCGATGAGCAAAAGGAAACTGACCGTACTGAGTCAGTTCCTGATCCAGAGAAGGGAACTGAGAACCCAGATAGTGAGGATGCAAAGTCGCAAATGTGTTTAGAAGTACAGCAATTAGATAGTGAACGTAAGAAGAGTCTGCTAGTGCGTTTTTTGGACGGACTCCTCGTAAGATTTGATCAAGAAGAGGAAGAGCAACCTAAATTCACTGTCGACATTGAAGACCAAGTTTTATTGCGCAGTCAATGTGAAAGGTATGAGACCAATGAAGATTACTATAAAAAGGAAGAGATCAAGACCTTTCCCAACAGAGAAACTCGGAATATGTACGACAACAACGAAGCTGGTAAAGCTCAAACAGAAGAGGAGATGGAAGAAGATGATGAAAAAAAAAGAATCCGGGCCATCCCAGAAACATCGATGGATTCCAAAAGTCGGCAAAGAAAGCATGCCATCGTCAATACTTCCCTCGATGTTGATAATAGCCTCTTTAACTTGGGATTTGAATATGACAAAAGTGACGATGCGCAGAAAGACAAATTTTTCAGCCTTTCCGATAGGAAGCCAAAAAAGTCTGTGACTTCCCGTGCGCCTGAATTTTACGATATGCCGTCAGTGGACGTGGGAACGCAGAAAAAACCAAGCGTTGTTGAATTCACTGAAGAGGAAACCATCCTGAAAGAAAGTGCTCAGAAGCATGTGGAACAAGAATTTTCCAAAGATGAAAATAAAGCATCTTGCGAATGCAACAATAATTCGTCAGCTCTAGATGATAATACTAATTTGCAAAATTTTCCCGTTCCATCGGACAAATTGCCATCTATTAGAAAATGTCCAAAAGCAGTTAAAGACTGGCTGAGAGATCCAAATTTGTATAAGGTACAACCGCACCTTCTTGATGTCTTGCTTATTTTCGCGACAAAGGTTTGAAAGCTTTATTTTCATTTTGCTCTTGTGTCATTTTCAGGTAGCCATCATATTTACGTGTTCACGCCTGGCGCAGGGATCTGTATATACATATTTGCCTCTTTTCCTTACAGAAAGGCTACTATTTGCAAAGGTATCGTGGTCCAATCTTCTCTAATCGATTAAATTTAAGATACAATTTACGATGTTCACTTGTGTTTTTGAGAACGCTGTGTTTTTTTTCCTATCTTAGGAAGCCACTGCTTATTTCCCACTTATTCTTCTGATCAGTGCCTCTTTTTCAAGTTTAATCTGCAACAGACTCAACAGGAAGATTGGAAGCAAAGTATGGCCATAAGATGAGTTCAATAATTAACAGTTTCGTTCAGTAACTGGGCAGTCACACGTGCGACCCTATTTTATATATTTTATGGCAACAGCAGATTTTGTAAAGGGACCTGAGTTGCACGCAGGTTTCTTTGTGTGAAAAACATACTATTTCAAAATAATGAGCTTTGCTACCTTGAATTGATCTTCTAAGCTTTAATTTTTCATTGTTTCTGGTGTTTAGTGGAGTTACCTTTTGGCCGGTTCTGTAGTGGTGGGCTGTGCTGTTTGGAGCTTTTTTCAAACCCTTTCGACCAGGCAGGCAGCCTATGCACAAGTGATAGTTATAGGAGGTGGTCTGTCCATAATGCAGGTCATGGCACTTGTTTTCATTACAGAGCTGATTGGAGAAAATAAGGTTAGTATTGTAAAACGAATTTCATTGTCTTTAGATTTACCCAGGCCCCCAACCAAACTCTCAGTAAGTAAATATCGAGAGTCAACTCTATGCAGCGAAATTGTTATTCCGATTATTTTCTCAATCAGTTGCGAACTTTTCCCCTTCGCTTCGGGAAGAGTCCCTCCGCAACACCAATACAAAAAAACTTTTGTTTTGAAAGGTTGAACCGGAACAATGGACCATTCAGTTGATATGAAAAAGGAGGACATTTAAACAACCATGGGCATATTTATAAAGCCTATAGGTGGGAAAAAAATGGAAAACTCTTCATTGAAGCCTATTATTTGGACAGCCTGAGCTTATTTTGTTTTTCGGATAGATAACTCCAAGAATTTCTTGGCTTCCTTGAAAGTTGGCAGGGATCCCTTTGAACCCCTATGTGTAGAAAGGCGCCTTTTAAGAAGGTATCCTGTCTAAGAGCACACACCATAAACTGGCAAGGGGTAGGACTTCACCCCCGAGTCCAGCGCACTACTAGATCCGGAAGTCCAGTGAGCTAACAGACGTCGGCCTCAATAAATTGGAATAATCATTGGCTTTTAGGAAACCAGTGGATCAGTGTTTTCCATCATCAGTGTGATTTCTAGAATCTTAAGTGGTGTACTAATCAAAGGAATTCAGGAATTTTACCCCGAAGAAAGGTAAGCAAGCTATTATCAAGTCGACATACAAAGAAACCTTATTATGATCCTGATATAGTTGTGAACGGTATGTGAACTCACTGATTTAAAAAAAAATACTGAAATTTTAATTTAAGATTCAAATATTGTGGCATCGTACGAGGGAAATCATTATTTTCTGGCTCTACTAGGCTAATGATTACAGCTTTAAACCTCTTGTCATCTGATTCCCCTTTCTCGATTCAGAACCAACTCAAACGACGCGATTAGCAACTACGTGCGATATGTGTTTGCAATGGCGCCTGGAATACTAACTCTGGTAGGATCCCTGTTGGTTTTGGTTTTGCTGTATCAACCGTCAAACGTATCCTGCAAAAGGAAAGGTAGTAACCTTAAAATGTTCTTTGATTTTTGTATCTAAGCCGACTTATTAAGAATAATTGCAAACAGCGTCACCCCGAAATGTTCGTGTATCTATTCAAATGCATAAATTTTCCATGTACCATTTTACCTGTTTAGGCTCACAGGATGTTGAGGCTCAAGCTGTTCAGCCATCGCCTAATGTCCAAGTTCCTGGGTCTCCATCTGAAAATGATGCGACGTCAAACGTCAGCTTGGAAGCAAATCAAAGCTCTTCTCTCGCGACGGTGTATTCGTTCCCTGAAGACACAAAACTGTAATTTGTTCAGAAATATTTTACGCGTAGGTGATGTTTTGTCGACCTTTACGTTTACTAACCTTTGAAAAGGCTACGCCCGTAACTCCACGTTCGGGATTTTCTTGAGGGAAGGATTATTATTATTGCGGTTTACAGACGTTTGACACTGTTAGCCGCCTTGAGTAAATCTTCCCTGTCTAACATTAGGAGATACGGTAGACCGATTTACTTGAAATTATATTACAAAAAAATATCACTTTTATAAAGATACAGCTTAACTATTCTCTTGAAGCTAATGGGATGTGGACGATGAACATGAGGATTTTTGAACATGTTTCAATTAATTACTGTTGCAATCCACTTCCTTATGGTACTGCAAGGTTGGCAAGTATTTCTATATCTAGTGACCACCATTTTTATCGATTACTATCCTCATAAATCTTAGTCACCACTGTCTGCGGGTTTTGGCGTCTATTTATGCAATACTTTAAACATGAAAGTCAAGGATGTGCTGAGCTAGAGCTGCTTACTCTGACTACGCTAAAGTATTTTACTCTTGAAATGTATGCTGTCAAGTTTTGCAAAGTTCAATGTTTCAGTGGAAAAATTCTTGGCTGTTTTTAAAGGACGCTATGGTATATCAATTCACTAGCAATGCAAAAACTGTCAGTGTTCTATGATACAAATAAATAATCTGCTGGATATTCACGAACGTGAGTATCCAATACTTATTCCACACAACATACGTCTTGTGTAACTCAATCAACTCTCCTCCCGTTTGGCCTCGCTCCCTAAATTTTCTTCGTAGTAGTGGCCTCTAATAGTTGGGTTCGAATCACGTGGAAACATTAATCTTCTTAGGCTTCGTGTCTGCAATCTCTTTAATGAATGAGTTGCCAGTAATCGCATCCTAGTATTTTCGCAAAAATGTCTTAGATCGCCACTGGGCAAACATGGCAAATTGCCAGAGGAAAGATATGGCGAAAGGTTGTTTCGTCTACGTTCAGAAAAACTATTTCGGAAATAGATCAACGCCTTTTTGCTGCATTTTATCATAATTGGATTAAGACGATGTTGATACGAGGGAAGAGTAAGTTTGTCTCAAGATAACCACGAAATATGTTATAAAACCAATAAACTTCTCTTCTTGTATAAGGTTTATTGTGAAGTCGTCATCGAGTAATGGTTTCGACCTATCACAAAATTAGGCAAAAATCGCTGGGAAATAACACATTCAAGTCCACTCACGTAGGGAGAAAAGTTATCGGTAGATTTTAATAAATATTTCATGGTTATTCAACAAAAACTTACGCACCAACTTATCAACATTACCTTATTCCATATCTGATAAAACAGCGGTGAAAAAGCGATGATCTCTCTAAAAAAAATGCAGTACGCGTGCAAGAAAGATGACTCTACTCGCAACTCCCCTTCAATTATGCAAATCACAACAATTTTAGACGAAAGCTATCAAATAGGTGACACTGTGGTAAGTAAATAAGCTGAAAGTACGTTGTGGCGTCAAGGTAAGGTTGAGCAACGTTTTGTCAGAAAGAGATGATGAAATACGACAGTGCAGTTGTCTCCAACAGCAGGGAAAAGTAAAACGGTCAACCCTCTTTTCCTCTTTCCAAAATGCAAAACAAAAACGGAAATGAAGGCCGCGTTTCTCACGTGAATTCTAAACATTCATGTCAGAGGTACGTGGAGAAATCCTGTTAAAAGCGGGTCATTTTATTATTTTTCTTTAGCCTGATCTTTAATTTATTTTGCAGGCTTTGCTGGCTTGTAAGTTCGTATGCTAGTAAACTAAGTTCATGATTAAGCTAATTAACTAAACTAACTAATGTTTATGCTCATTCCATTTTAATAATCTGCTTTGCTGTAAATTTCATAATAACCTAGGAGAACTATGGGTACTTGGGTGTGTGTGTGTGTTAAAAAAAAGAAAAAAAAGAAGAAAAAAAAAAAAACAGAAGGTACAGATATGTGTCCTGCAAGTTTGAATATTTTAGTAAACAGAGTAAAATTAAATGACCGCTGGATTAATTATTAATTGATTCAAGCATCAACTTGTGGTCCTCAAGACACAATGAATAACGCATGTGCAAAGTTAAAGGCACAAAACTATAGTTAAACACATACACGGCGTGACAGCCTTCAAATTAAATTAATCGGGTCAACACTAAATTAATATCGCTTGATCAATCAACCTGAATTCGCTGTAAGATTTGGACATCCTTCGATCTGACAGTGGTTGTTGAGTTGTTGGATCATCGAACTATATTTTAGCACATTTTTTAAGCACTAATTTTCATGATTTTGCAAAAAATTTTTAAGAATGAAGGTAAAAACTGACCTGCACAGACTCCCTATCTGGCTTTTGTGGTGGCATCGCACTATCAAATTTCTGACAGTCAAGTCAGCATCCCAGCACCCATGACAAACGAATGTAAAATCAGGCCAACTCATGCGAGATCTGTTCGCAAGATGAATGCGTCTCAATTACACTTTTCAAGGACAAAACAAAGAACCACACCTGTTTTCTATCAAACAGGATGCCACCAGTTCAGCCTTCAATCGTCCTTGAGAGCTACTTGGAAAATGTCATAACACAACTTGCAGAGATTACTGTATCCAAGCCACAAAACAGTTTGTAATGCAGTGAGGTCACGGCTCTGAAAGAGTTGAAAAACAACTCAGCTTTAAATCCTTTAAAAAGCAACACACCAACAGCCAACATGAATAAGACAGAAAAAAACAAGAGGCCAAAGTGCAACTCGACAACAGCTTGTTCACTACAAACCTCTCAAAGCACCGATATTAAAAAAACACGCAGGAAAGAGTTCATGAGATCATTGACCAACACATTGATGACATGGGGGAGAAATGGCTTTCACAATCCGCCTAGATACACAATCAGCCCTTGCTGAAAACAATTTTTATGTAACATGCGATAATCTCGTACAAAAAGGGAAAATCCTTTACGACATGCTTTTGAAAGAAAAAATACAATTGGAAGGCGATAATACGACGTAGCCATAAAAGCCACATGGGGAGTCCTTGCCGGTCTGTCTTTACCTTTATTCGCTAATTGGTTAATAAACGATGAAGCTGCGTAACAGGATTCGCTCATGTACATAACCATGAAGCCTTCCTGTGACGCTTGCGACAAACGAGATCGAAGTCAAAGGGTGTCGCTAAAGCGTGTTAATGCTACGGGACTCTCTTACAGGTCGTGTGCTTCAAGTACCAATAACCACGGAAAACCAAGGTTGACGGTTAACGGTGATTTAATGATGATAAACGATTAGCGAACCACGATAGGCAATCACGATCACGATCACGATCACGATCGTAAAATATCGGTCCCGCTTGTGCCAAGGGTTAAGAACCAAAAACGGCAAGTCAAACAGATAGAATGGACAAGGCGAAATACAATCATACACTGGCTAAAGGGACGCTAAACGAGGCTTTTATACGCGCGTGGGGACGCTAAAATATCTGATTACAAACCAATCGAGAATAGACAACAACGTAACCACATCCGTAACTAAAGTAATTCGTAACAAACAAATCAAATTCCACTTAGACTGAATGAATCGTTTGAGTATCCTTAACACTTCCCTTTAAGCAATACAGTCAACCTTATCATAAGCTGACACTGTCAGGAATTGGGAAAAGTGTCCATCAATAGAGCTATTCCCTACAAGAGTTGTTCTCATAAGAGGACACTAATTAAAGAAAATAGAGTGGATGTCTTGTTTGTGGGAGAGAAACAAGACGCAAGTACACTGTAGACCTTGACAAACATGGCCTTAACATGACTCTACAAATTAAGTTTATGTTGCACTCCTGTTAATTTCAAATGAACAAACAGCTCGCTCTCCCGTGGACAAATGAAAATTTGATAAAACTGATCCCGACTGATCTGTTACTCTGTCAAAGGTCACATTTTTTTAATTGCAATTTAAACACAAATTTTTTTGTCGAGAGTCAAGAGAGTGTAAAAAAAAGAGTAAAATCTAATCTTCACTTTTAAGTGTCTGCTTTTGATTACGAGAGAGTGTCTACTCATGGGAATGTGTAAATACAGAGTTTGAGTAAGAGGCAAAACAGATAGTTGAAAAAAGTGTCTGTAAGTTGGGAGATTTTTTATTCGTAAGCATAAAGGTTAGTTGCAAAAGTTCCACTTCTAAATTTCTCCCCCATGCGAAATTTGATTTTAAACTCAGTAAATTTGATTTCACTGCATTGTGACAGATGAAAGCAGAAAAATAAAAAAATAAGAACATTTGGAGCAGCGCATAGAACTTTAACCCTTTAAATCCTAATAGTGACCAGCATTTGATTCCTATTTACAATAATACTGCTGAATCATTCATGAAGATCATTAAAATGAAGGAAAGGATCACATGCAACTTAAGAAGCTTTGGTTGTTAAATGAATTCTCCTTGTCAGTGCCAAAGGAAATGTGAAGAGAAACAAATGGAGAATATGGACACCATGGTTTGAATGTAAAATGAAAAAAAACTTTCTAAAATTATTGTATTATTGCTGTCTTAGAAGATTATAGGAGGAAGATTGTAATATTACCATTGTTATAGATATGTTTATTAAAATATTGTATTGTAATTACTGTACTGTAATATTAGTTGACTGTTTTAAAAGATAAGAGAGCGGAGCTTCGCTATTTGTGGGAACATGGTAACGAGAAAAACACGAATAAATTCGTAGAATGAAAAGCGTTCGTTAATACCGGTGGGATTAAGAGTGCCGATTTGAAAGGTAAATTTTTGTTCAAGAGTTTTGCGGCTTTCCAAGCTACCTAAATGTAAGGAAAGACCGCAGATTACCATATGTTGTTTAGAATGATTAGGTAAATTAAAGTGTCAAACGACTGGTTTAGATGCGTCCTTGTCATTCCTTTCTACGTCGCGAAGGTGTTCTCGGAATCGGTCACCCTGTCGTCTTCCTGTTTCGCCGATGTATATCTTTTTGCAATAAGTGCAAGTTATGCAACCGATAACGTTGGCTGTGGGGCACGTGACGTGATCAGTGATCTTAATGGATCGTTTGGGTCCCAATATTTTTCAACGTTCTGAAAGAAAGGACAAGTTTTGCATCGTGCGCGAGCGCATTTAAAAGTTCCGGGTTGGTCATTAGTTTGTAATGAACTTCTGACCAAAAAATTGCCTATGTTTTTGTCGCGTTTAAATGAAATGAGTGGAGGTTGCGAAAAGATAGTGCCAGTCTCTGGATCGTTTTCAAGCAATTTAAAGTTTTTAAGAATAATAGATTTAACTGGGTGGTTGTGAGGGTGAAATGTGAGAGTAAATGGAATGCGGTCGGAGTTTTCCTCCTGTGACGTTTGTTTGACGTACTCAATTACTTTCGCAGCTTGAAAGTTTGGATCGTTCAGTGTGGCTAATTTGTTGCTCCACCATCCACCACCCTAATAAGATTAATTGGTGTTCTGTAGGCACAATAAAATGACAAATCTAAGGAAACACGAAGTCATAAAAAGTGAACTATTGCCTTCATCTCAATCCTTTGGATCCAACTGCTTCTCGCTTCATGTTGAGATGGAGCTTTCCAAAATGTTTTGGTTAGAGTATTTCAAAGGGGATCAACTTCTCATTGGTATAGCTTCTTCAATCCAACAGGGACGGAATTAGCTTGCCATTCGACAACTATCTCTTGTACACAATTAAAGATGTGTTCAACACAACAAGACAGTCCGGTTTCCAAAACAGTTTTCACACACTTCTCTTTTGTTTCTTGATGGAACAAGTATTAACATCCCAAATCAAGACATAGGAAGAGACTTTGTGGGTAAAACCGACTCCATTACAGGGTCAGTTCTTAGTCAACCATCTATTGTGTACACAGTTCAAGATCCATTCAGCGCAGCAAGACATTCCAGTTTCCAAAACAGTTTTCACACACTTCTCTTTTGTTTTTTTGGTGTAGCAAGTCTTAGCATCCCAGATCAAGACCAAGGAAGAGACTTTGTGGGTGAAGCTGACTCCACTGCTGGGTCAGCTATCAGTCACCCATCTCTTGTACACGTTTAAGATCCAAAACAGTTCAGTTTTGTAAAAGCTTCGTGTCTTTTCTTTTCTTTGCTTTTGGATGGAATCTGAATTATCTCAAGTTGCAGCGACAAGTTTCAACAAACGGCCAAAAGACAAATGCCCATATCCCCTAAGTAGAAAACAATGAGAAATGGTTAATAACTATTTAAAATGCATTATTCATTTTTTTTAAGTTGACAATTCCCCAATACAAATGGGCTTCTGACTTTAAAGGGGTGGGGGAAGTGGAAAATAAAGGAAATCAATTCATCAACATGATATGGAATAGTGAGATCTGACACAGAGTTATCTGGTTGTAACCCTCTAAATTGTAACCAAATGAACGTAAATGCCATCATAATGATAAATTTTTAAATAACAGACAACTTACTAGGAAAAAAGTAATCACCTCTAATATTTGGTCATGAAAGCCATGAAAAATTGAATAAAAAGGCATGGAAATTTTAAAACAGTGTCCTTTTTCAGGTCTAATTATTGCAAAAAAAAAAAAATAAGTCAAAAGCCCCACCCTAAAACATCATCTATTCTAAAAATTTGTCTTGGAATCAAAATAAATGTTTTCCAAGCAATGTGCCAAATGGCAACCGTACTAAAACTTCTTTTTCAGTTATTGAATGGCAAAATATAGTCAGCCAAACATTGTGTAGGTTAGATTTTTTCTTTGAAGCCAAAGTGGAGTTGTGGGTATTTTCATTTACTCCTAATTCAAAAATGATTGCCAGCAGTGTAAATGTAGACATGAAAAAATGATAAAGTATCAGCTTAAACTCAACTGTAGGGTGGGCTCACAATGGCATTGTGACAGGAGTTTTAAGCCGGTTGTTTTTTTTTATATTTTCCTTTCAATTGGGTAATAAAGTTTATTCTATATTTCAGTAAATAAGGAGGTCCACACACAACCCATGACATGGTTGCTACATTCATAAGATTTTTAAGTCCCAAACTCTTCTTATAGTAAAATTTGGAAAAAACGCGCACTGTCATTGGTTGAAAGGGCATGCTCTATTATAAGGAGTACACTGTAGGGAGCTGTGCTAAAGCTGTCATGCCATCTGCCAATTAGTACTGTCTAGCTTTTTTTCATTAAGTGAAAGTGAAATTTCGGAACTGGCGAGCCAGCAAGTAGCAACAGAAGAACCAAACAAAGATTTGAAAACATGCCAAGCACCATAATTTGCAGTTTTCAAGACATGTGCAGAGAAAAAAATCCTCATAAAGAAAACAAAATGAACAGTCCAAGTTTTAGAGGTTTTCATGCTCAGTTAGATTGTAGACTTGCCTATGGTATAAAAATTACCTTAATAGCATATTCAACAGTTTAAGGTTTAAAAATAACACAGAACAAAACAAGAGTGATGAAGCTTGAAAATATATCCAAACTGGCATAGCTGTTGACATTCTTACAAATCGATATCACGACAATGTCAGAGCCACTGTGATCATGCTGAGGTCCATTGCAGCTAGCTTGTTGTGGCAATAACCAGTCATCACAGTGAAGCAAGCTTCAGAAATTTGCATTGGCCACCCTTCAATTGAACTGAACTAAGAGCTAGCTCTGATATTCTTTTCAATACCTCAACTGGAACTCATCCGTCACAGCAGCTGAGTTTTTCAGCACTGTCATCTAGAGAAATCTTCTTGTTCCTGCGAATTCGGCTGTCATTCATTCATTCATAAAACACAAGCCTTGAGTAGTTTTTTTCTAATTGTTATGTAAAAAAATTGGCTTGTTTTTTAGGGGCCGCAATACAGCCAGATTTCACCGATCGTTTCACTTTCAGATTCCATAGTAAGACTAAAACCCTTTAGGCAAACAGTGATTAATTCAACCTGCCAAACTATTTCAGTTTCTGAACTAATATTACAGGTTGTGAACTTTGATTACTTGACATTTTTGACAACATTAGTGTTGTTCAACCAATCAGATTACTTGAACCATTCTAAAAAGGATTCTGATTGGCTTATTGTGGCCTGCTTTATGAGAGTAGAAAGCACGCTGATAACAGTATTGTTCAGCTTTGGAAATAAGTTTGTTGTGAAAATCGAAAATAATGAATTGGAAGCTTACTAAATACAGTCAGACCTGTATTAAGTAGTCACCTATGGGGTATGGCAAGTTGACCCCTTACAAATGTTTGAGTGCTAAAAACACGTTCCACAGAATAAAGTAATAGAGAAAATTATAAAAAAGCGCCATTTTGTGCTATAATTGACCTCTTAATGTATAAAAACTTGCTCGAAAAAAATACTAGCATTGATTTTGGGAGAGAAACATAAAGAAATTTGATTTGTTTCCAAGCAGATATTTTGCGTTTCTTTATTAAATAAACACCGAAGAACTTGGACAACAAAGGATGATTGGGTAGCTTGAGCTTCGACATCCTGTGGAGATAGAAGAGAGAAATGGCTGATGAAGACTCGTGATTTATAAGACTTAGTCTGCATTAGAACCGAGTTACCCAAAAGGCTCCAGAGCTTATTACTGGCATTAAAAAGCGACTGGGAGTATTACTAATCCCCCTGTAAGGGATGCAAGTCCACTATTGCGGGACTTAAATATGGGGCTAACCTTAGTTTGGAAAAATTGGATGGTGACATTATGTTTTTTAGACGTCATGTTATAGACAGAACTGTCTATGGCCTCCACTGTTTCATAAATATACTGTTATGTGCGGAGGTATTGTTCTCAAGACCATTCAAAGATATGGTAGACTGGTTCCCAACGCCATTGCTTTAAAAAAAACAACTCAATATCGGCCAAATGTAGCTCATGGCCTGAGAGATGGCTGGCTCAAAGACCTTCCCTAAAGTAATAAGTCTCATTGCGCTTGAGCCCGATCTTCATCGATTTGAGGACTCTAAGAAATAATAAGCTATAGTTAACTTCTAGTGTCAATGGGAACTGGCTGGTGAACGTGACGGAGTCGAATTTACATAAATGCTTTCTCAATCGATTTTTTTTTTTTTAATCTTGGAAAGTGTTACAATCGAGTTCCTAAACAATGTACTGTGCTTTTAAATGTAGAAACCAGACATTATCCGAAAAAAAGGGTTAGTACATCCTCAAATAAGAGAGGCTCTCAGACATAGTATCTAGGCCTTCAAAAGACTTAAAGGATTAATTCAATACATTTTTTAGCCTTATTCTTCGGTCAGGGTATAATATTGCGAAGGCTGAGTTACGATCCAACTCTGTACGTTTTATATGAATTAATTTGCAAGCCACTTTGTATTTTTTTTTACAACGCCCACGCGACTGTCTCAGATTTTATTGGCAGTTATCAGGTTGATAAAATGTGATTAATCAAGGTCTTCTTTCATTCTTCAATATGTTATGCGTCAGGAATGGCCAACGAAAAACGTGATGATTTTGAAGGAAATTAAATGTAAGAAGAAAGTAAAGAACCTTGTTATGTTATAAAATGAAGGAACATTAACAACTTCAAGAATAAATTCACTGATGCTTTCACGGGAGAACAAAGAATATCTAAATGATGTCATTTCAGTGTTTTTGGGATCGTACTCAACTATCAACTATCAACGGTGGTAATAGGCTTGGGATTAATAAATCAATTCAGCCGATAGATTAGGTTAGACGTGAACTCTCAGTAACGCGTTTTCGTACACATCGACATTTGTTTTTCAAATTAATAACCTGTCGTGATCTTAATTAGCTGTAGTCGCGTTTTTAAGGTCAATAAATGGTTGCCAGTTCCGTTTTTGCGGCGTAACAAGTGAGAGTCACTCAACTGAACTGCTTAGTAACACTAATTTGTATTCTAAAGTCAAACAGTTCGAAAGCACCTCTCCATTAAAATTCAAGCTGCTGAGGACCTTACTGAAATTATTGTGTTCCTACGATATCTATACATACTTTTTGAAACAAGGACTATCAACTGCGAACGAGTCACTAATATAAACCCTTCAGGGGGAGAAGCCATGGGGCATAAAGTCGCGTTCCCTAAGAGACACGAGACATTGCAATGATTTCAAGATCTTTCTGGTGCATTTTTCTGTCTGACTTCGGAACCGCAGTAAGATCTTGGGGGCGGCTCTAGATAACACTCATCACCGTATTTGATAACTTCTAGAGGAATTGTTTTACGAGCCACTTGGTGTCCTGCATCTCTTTCACAGATCAGCGCGCCTTATTGGATTTTACAGAAGGAATAGGGTTGAAAGCAGGGATTTCATCGAGCCCGCTAGATTCTTCTTGCTTGAGAGGTTACATTGTTCTCACTTCCTGCCACTCAAGTATGGATTTCCGTCTCATGATATATATTTGTTTTCAGTTCTAATTGATAGACTTCCGCTGACGTGTTTCTCGCTTTCGGTATTTGTCTTTCTTCTTTACCACTTTTTTCTATTCTTATTTTGAAGTTGGTACAGCTCGAGAAAGCTGCATTACAGCTTGTTGAAGATGCAGGTCAAGAAACGATTATCCTGTGCAGTTGGAAATGTTTTCAACGACCTCTACCGACAGCTCGGACAGTCGTTTGAACTCGTGTTCTTCATGAACGTCGTCGAACTTTCAGCCTCAGAGGCAGGACTGATGTTACTCATCGGACAAATTGCGGACGCACTTTTTTCTCCAATCTCAGGGTACCTTGGCGATCATGTTAATATACCTTTCTTTTCAAAGAGAATTGGGAGGCGAAAGTCCTGGCATTTTTTGGCAACAGTTCTCATGGCCGTCGCACTCCCTCTTATGTAAAATGGGTGTTTTTTGTGTTCTGGCAATTATCAAAGCTGGCTTCCACTCGTTTACTTCAGCTTTTTCATGGCGCTTGTAAATATATGTTTCAACGTGGTGGAGATAAATCACATGGCTGTCATCACAACTGTTGCCGAGTCTGTGGAGGAATGCGCAGTTCTGAGCTCGATGAGGTATGCTTGTGGCAATCTTGTTTGAATTCTGCTTTAGTAATACATAATGCATATAGATGCGGCTTTATGTCTTCTGTTCTGCAGTGATAATGCGCGTGAAACCTAATGAGAATGTTATTTTTCTGTCTCGTTTTCGTGTAATAAAGAACTGTGTTCAGCTTCCTAAGTGGTGTTTACATTTATTCCGTCGCCTGGGGTCTTCTAGGACAAGACAGTGAAGTTACTCTTGGACCCAACAACCTGTCAGATTTTGCGGTTAGTAACAGCTCTAAAGATTCTATTTGTAAAGAAATTTCGTCAATCGTAAATTCATAACCTAAAAGAGCTAAGCTTTGAGTCCTATTTGCATTTCTCCATGCTACTCTACTGTGAAAGTCACCATTTCTAAAATATTTATCATTATGTTTGCTTTTCTTTTAAAGTACCTCTCATGGATTGCTGCTGGAACAGGAGTTTTTTTTGCAACCCTGTTTCTAATTGGCACAAAGGAGCCTCAGAGACGGGTTAGAAGAAGGAGCACATTCTCGGGTATTATGGTTAGTAAAAAACTGAGGTAAAAGTTCTTGTAGTGAATTTAATGTATCCCCGCAGTGATTATAGTAATAAAAAATTTATTAGGCAACAGCTTCTTGTCGCTTTCTCCTTGAACTATTCATATATCACCACAAATCATGTAAACCAGACTTTCGTTACGTACCCTGATTTTGGAAGCCTGCAATCAGGGTAACTAGATTGTTACGGGAAGAGCGTATAACGGCATTCCGCAATACAGCACGTTATATGCAACGTTAGGTTTGTAAGATGGATGAATTTAGCCTTGACTTGATATTTCCTTGTAGAGGGCTCCAGAAATTATTGTAATGCCACAGTTTGGAAGAGAAAGTGCGGGTAAGTCTTCAAACTTTAAACGATATAATACGACTCTTCTTTGAGACACAATGACGTAGTAAATTTATCAAATCGATGGTGGTTTAGCGTGGTCTGTTCTCTTGTCGACAACAGTACTCGTCATCACGGCGGTCAAAATGGCTTGACATGTAGTGTGATACGGTGACGCGAGCAGCGTCGTCTGTACTCTTATCGACAACGGCAAATTGGGCAATTATATTACGACATTACTTCCAATTGTGGTAACAATTGTTTTGCCAGTGTTCGTTTAAAATGCTTACAAGTTTTAATAAGTACATCGTTTTTAAAGAAAGTGCTGTTCAATAATTAATTTTAATTTATATTCTCTCACGCTATACTTTCAGACAATAGATTTTAAATATGTAGACGTGACGTCATACCTACAGACAATAGTTTTATGCGCTCTTGTCTTTACAAGAGCAGCTCAGGAATATGCATATTAAAAAAATTATTGGATTCGGTTTTCGCATGATACCGATAATTATATTATCAAGACCTCAGTTAGTGTTATCTGCCTTGATAATTATCACTACCATGCTCAACCTCATCCAATAATTGTTAAGTATCTTTTTTCAAAGGTAAAGGTTCTTCACAAGTCAACCTCGCTCATAGATTTGTGGACATGATTATGGCTTCGTCTCAAGTTGAAACTTATCAGCATGAGCACAACGGACATGAAGAAAACCAAAGCCATGAACAGCGAGATCGAAGAAAAAGTCTACTGCAGAAGTTTGCTGCTGCAATATTTTCTGATGGAGAAAACGAAACTGGCCTTACTCTATCAGTTCCTGATCCAGAAGAGGGAACTAAGAACCCAGATAGTGAGGATGCAAAATCTCAAATGTGTTTAGAAGTACAGCAATTAGATCGTGAACGTAAGAAGAGTCTGCTATTGCGTCTTTTGGACGGACTCCTCTTAAGACCAGATCAAGAAGAGCAAGAGCAAGCTAAATTCACTGTCGCTATTGAAGACGAAGTTACATTGGACAGTAAATGTGAAAGGTGTGTAACCGATGAAGATTACTATAGAAAGGAAGAGATCGAGACCTTTCCCAACGAAAAAACACGGAATATGTACAACAATAAAAACGAATCTGGTAAAGCTCAAACCGAAGAGGAGGAGAAAGAAGATGATGAAGAAAAAAGAATCCGGGCCATCCCAGAAACATCAATGGAGTCCAGACGTCGGCAAAGAAAGCATGCCATCGTGAATGCTTCGCTCAATTTTGATAATGGCCTCTCTAACTTTGGATTTGAATATGACAAAGGTGACGATGCGCCGAAAGGAAAACTTGTCAGAATTTCCGTTAGGAAGCCAAAGAAGTCTGTGACTTTCCGTGCACCTGAAATTTACGATATGCCGTCAGTGGATGAGGGAACGCGGAAAAACTCAAGCCTTGTTGAACTGACTGAAGAGGAAACCATCCGGAAAGAAAGTGCTCAGAAGTATGTGGAAAAAGAATTTTCCAAAGATGAATGTGTAGCATCATGCGAGGGCAACAATAATTCATCAGCTTTAGATGATAATCTTGATTTGGAAAGTCATCCTGTTCCATCGGACAAACTTCCATCAATGAGAAAACCTCCAAAAGGAGTTAAAGACTGGCTGAGAGATCCAAACTTGTATAAGGTGCAACCACACCCTCTTATTGTCTTGCCTATTTTCGCGACAAAGGTTTAAAAGCTTTATTTCCTTTTCGTTCTTGTGTCATTTTCAGGTAGCCATCATATTTACATGTTCATACCTTGCGCAGGACTCTGTATATGGATATTTACCTCTTTACCTTACAGAAAGGCTACTATTTGCAAAGGTATCGTGGTACAATCTTCTCTAATCGATTAAATATATATGTTACCATTTAAGATGTTCACTTGTGTTCTAGATAACGCTGTATTTCTTTCCTGTCTTAGGAAGCCATCGCTTATTTCCCAATTATTCTTCTGGTCAGTGCCTCTTTTTCAAGTTCAATCTGCAATGGCCTCAACAAGAGGATTGGAAGCAAGGTATGGTCATAACACGAGTTCAATAATTAACAGTTTCGTTCTAACTGGACAGTTACACGTGTGACCCTATTTTATATTTTTTATCGAAACAGCAGTTTTTCAGCGGGTTAGTTCTGTGGAAACAGTGAATGATAAGTTGTATGCCGTTTTCTTGGTCGGAAAAACATACTATTTCAAAATAATTAACTTTGCTATCGTTAATTGCATGTGTCTAATAGACCTTCTAGGCTAAATTTTGTATATTTCCTGGTGTTTAGTGGAGTTACCTTTTGGCGGGTTCTATAGTGATAGGCTGTGCTGTTTGGAGCTATTTTCAAACCATTTCCACCAGGCAGTCAACCTATGCACAAGTGATAATTATGGGAAGTGGTCTGTCCATCATTCATGTCATGGCACTTGTTTTTATCACCGAGCTGATTGGAGAAAATAAGGTTAGTATTGTAAGTTTTTGGTTTTAGCCAGGCATCCAACCAAACTCGCATAAAGTTAATATCGAGACTCGAGTCTTCCCCGAGGTACACCAATGGAGATTGATCTTGCTTGCGCAAATTTACGCTCCCCACTCCCCCTATGCAACGAAATTATCATTTAGACTATTTACTCGATCAGTTACGAACTTTTCCACTTCGTTTCGGCAAAAGACCCTCATCACCACCAATAACGAGAGAACTTTTGTTTTGAAAAGTTGAGTCAGAACAATGAACCATTTCTTGATACGAAAAAGGAGGACATTTAAACAAGCAGGAGCATACTTATACAGCCTGTAGGTGAAAAAAAAATGGAAAACTCTGCATTCAAGCCTATTATTTAGACCGCCTGAGCTTATTCCATTTTCGGGATAGATAACCCCAAAACTTCTTCAGGTTTCTCTGAAAGTTGGCAGGGATCCCTTTAAACGCCTACGTGTAGAAAGGCGCTTTGTAAGAAGGTATCCTGTCTAAAAACATACACCATAAACTGGCAAAGTGTAAGACTTCGCCCCTGAGTCCAGCGCACTACTAGATCAAGTTCACGTAATTGTGCACGATCCTCACAGTAAAAAGCACTATTTAAGCAATAGTGAAAATCAGACCTGAAAAAATTCAGGCCCTGTACGATCTCGTACAGGCCTGAATCTTTCAGGTCTGATTTTCTCTATTGCTTAAATAGTACTCTTTACTGCGAGGAACGTGCACAAATAACCGCAGTTCAGATATATGAATTTCATATATTCGTTGTGTTAGATCAAGTTCAGTGAGCTAACAGACATCGGCCTTAATAAATTGATATAATCATTGGCTTTTAGGAGACCAGTGGATCAGTGTTTGCCATTATCACTGTGATTTCTAGACTCTCAAGTGGTGGACTCGTCATTGGTATACAGAAATTTTATCCCGAAGAAAGGTTCGTAAACCATTATTTAGTCGCCATAGTTGTGAACGGTGGTATGTGAGCTCACTGATTTTACAAATACTGAAATTCAATTTAAGAGTTAGATTCTGTATCTTCGTACAAAGGAAATCATTATTTTCTGGTTCTACTAAGCTTAGGTTTACAGCTTTAACCCTTTAACTGCCGTGCATGAGTGATCCAGACAGAATTTCTCCTCACATGGAGATGAAGAAAAACAGTACTTTTATCAGGTGATTATAAGTTGATCCTAAACCAAATTCTCCAAAGTAATATCATGGAATAATTCTATGGTAGACAGGAAGGAGAATTACATATGAGATCTTGGAAGCGAAAGGGTTAAACTTCTTGTCATCTGATTTGTCTTTCTCGATTCAGGACCAGCTCAAATGGCGAGGTTAGCAACTATGTGCGAAACGTGTTTGCAATGGCGCCTGGAATACTAACTCTGGTAGGATCCCTGTTGGTTTTGCTTTATCAACCGTCAAACGTTTCTTGCAGAAGGAAAGGTAATGATCTTAAAATGTTCTTTGATTTTTGTATCTAAGCCGACTTATTGAGAATAATTGCAAACATCGTCCCCGCAATTATGTTATAGAACGGTCTGTTCGTGTATCTTTTCAAATGCATAACTTTTCCTTGTACCATTTTACCTGTTTAGGCTCACAGGATGTTGAGGCTCAAGCTGTCCAATCGTCGTCTAATGTCCAAGTTTCTGGGTGTCCATCTGAAAATGAAGCAACGTCAAACGTCAGCTTGGAAGCAAATCAAAGTTCTTCTCTCGCGACGGTGTATTCGTCTTCTGAAGACACAAAACTGTAATTTGTTCGGAAATATTTTATGCGTAGGTGTTGTTTTATCGATCTGTATGTTTATCAGCCTTTGAAAAGGTTAATTCCGGCCGTGAATTTGGGATTTTCTTATTCTTACAGTAAGAGACAGATCCTTTACAAGGAAAGGATTATGTGAGCACCAAAGCGGTTACCAGACGCTTGACACAGTTTGCATGCCTCTAACATCTCTCTTCCAAAGCAGATGCAGTAGTCCGCTTTACTTAAAATTGAATTATTTACAAATAATACTTTTTTTTAAAGAAACGGCTTAACTACCGTCCTGAGGCTAATTAATGGGATGTGGACGACGAACATGAGCATTTCCCAACAAGTTTCACTTGACTTGCTCTTTCAATCCACTTCCTTATGGTGATGCAAGGTTGACAGTCGTTTTCACATATAGTGACCACCATTTTTAACTATTGATATCCTCTTCAGTAAATCTTATTTACTACTGTCAGCTGGTTTTGGTTTCTATTTAAGGTAGACGTGTGAATTTCTTCATCCGTAGGGAAGTGCCAGTCTACTGGCTCTGTAAGCAAAACTTTAGACATGAAAGTCACACATGTACAGAGCTGGATTTGTCAACTCTAGCTAAGCTAAAGTATCTTACCCTAGAGATGTATGCTGTCAAGCTTTGCAAAGTTTAATGTTTATTTGGTCTGATCTGTTTTCTGAGGGAGATGTGGTGAGGCAATTCGCTAGCAATGCAATAACTGTCAGTATTCTACGATAAAATAACTAATCTGTCAGGCAATCATGAACGTGAGTATCCCAAACGGATTTCATACGACATAAGTCTATTGTTACTTGATCAACTTCCGATCCCCTGGCCTCGCTCCCCAAATTTTCTCAGTAGAAGTGCCCACAACTTAAATTTTCAATTTTAAATTTTATGGGAGGTATGGGTTCGAATCCCTTGGAAGCCATAATCTTTAAGGCTTCGAACGAGTTGCCAGTAATCAGATCCTTGCCGGTTTCACAAGATCTCTGGGATCACCACGGGGCAAACATCGCTAATTGCCAGAAAGAGAGATATGGCGAGAGGTTGTTTGATCAACGCTTTTTACCGCAGTTTTATAATAATTGGACTACGGTAATGTTGATATGAGGGTGTCTAGATAACCACGAAATATGCTATAAATATATGTTATAACACTGATAAACTTCTTTCCTTTATTGTGAAATCGTCCTTGTATAATAATCTCGACTTATTATCCAATTGTGCTTCGTAGAGTACAAATAACGCGCGAGACGAGTACGAATATCACATGATATTTATATTCCAGAAATTTCCACGATTCGCCCGCACTGAGATAACATTTTGGCGTTTTGGATAATAAATCTCTTATTAGACGTTTAGTTGTATCGCTGAGTATTTTTACGAGTTGTTTGTACTTTGATTCACCCTACGGGCTCGACAAAATACGACACAACTCTTAAAAATATTCAGCGATATTACACAACAAAACGTATAATAAGATATATATATTACAAAACTAGCCATAAATCGCCCGAAAATAACTTATTAAGTCCATTCGCGTATGGTAAAAATCTATCACTAGATTTCATCACATATTTCATGATTGTTTACGCAAAAACGTACGCTTCTCTTGTATCAACACTACCTACATCAACATCCATTTCTGATAAAAAAAAAAAAAAATCGGTCAAAAGGCGATGATCTCTCACGTGCGCAGCTCACGTGCGAGGAAAATGTCTCCACTCGCAAATTTCCTTTCGATTATGCAAATTAGGACAATCATCGACGATATCTTTTTTCGTCAAATTGATGACGCTGTGGTATGTAAATCAACTGAAAGCACGTTGGGGCATGAAGTTAAGGTTGAGCGATTTTTTGCAGGAAATAAAAATTTATCACTAGATTTCATCACATATTTCACGATTGTATCAACACTACTTACATCCATTTCTGATAAAATAAAAAAAGCGGTGAAAAGGCGATGATCTCTCACGTGCGCAGCTCACGTGCGAGGAAGATGTCTCTACTTGCAACTTCTCTTCAATTATGCAAATCAGGAAAGTCATCGACGATATCTCTTTTTCGTCAAATTGATGACGCTGTGGTATCAAAATCAACTGAAAGCACGTTGTGGCGTCAAGTTAAGGTTGAGCAATTTTTTGTAAGAAATAGATGATGATGAAATACGACAGTGCAGCTGTGTCCAAAGGCGGGGAATAGTCAACCCTTTTTTTTTCTTTTCTCTTTTCATAATGCTTTCTTTTTAATTCAGCTGTGGTCTCATTATCTTGAATAAATATTACGCTACATGTTGCATAGTTCAATTATTAGCCGTGTAAGCACATCTTCGGTAATTAAAGTATGGTGGAGTACTTCATTCCTTCATTTTTTTCCAAGCATCATAATGAATTTATGGTTTAACGTCGGTAAAAACTGTTATGTTTTATGTATTTTATTACTTGACTGATTTGGTTTTCTGATTTTACGTGTCTCGTTAACGGAACAGGTTTTTATATTATGAATGCACTGAATTACTATGCAGAGTCTCCGCGTCGCCATAATTGAGTACAATTTCCTATGTCCATGTTTTTACTGTTTCCTGCTCTTGTTCCTGACTTTTTCCGATTATCACGTCTCTCCAAATTTCACCTAGTTAACGACGGAGTTGTTCACTTTTTTGGTGATTGTCTCATGCTTAACGTCCCAGTAAAGTTATCGTTGAAGTGTGGAAGCAATCAAAGTTGGCTTCCAGTCGTCGTTTGAAATTTAAGCACCGAATTACACTTACTATCGGTGTAATGGCGTAATAACCTTCGCGAGATGTTGAAAGAACATAACATAAGTTTGTTAATATTTTCTCGTGTTCTCCCGAACAATCAGAACGCTCGTAGTACCTTAATTATTTTATTATGAGATTTTCCACTCTCGCTTTTTATCATTTGTTTGATGAATAACTAGGCTTTT
>NC_142522.1:9134175-9189175 GCF_964205215.1 Stylophora pistillata | reverse complement strand
CAAGCAAAATAGAATTTTGAGCATAATTCATGCTATAAACAGACCAAAGTCTTGACATTAAGCCTTTATTTTGTATTTGGTGAGTGAAAATAAAACATTTAAGCCAAATCAATGTCATTATCTAGAAATAACACGACTTATAGCTTACAATTACTCTAAGAAGGCCTCTGATTAGCAGTACAAACACCCAGCAGTTTAGCAACATAATGGTAATTTTTTTTCTTTAAAAACCCAGTACCCATCATAGAGCACAAATTCAGCCAAATCGGTTAACCAACACTTTTGGCTCCTGGAACACTTTCTCAGACAAGAACACTACTTTTAAAAGTTGTTTGTTCCTTCCCTGACCTTACAGCTTACCGTGAATTTTTAAGTGGCTGGTTACGCAGGAATTTTGTTTGAGGTTGCATTTATGGACAGTATCCACCTATCTTGTACACGAGTCGTGATAATTGTGTTTAATCCGTATCCAACTAATAACTGCAGTTTTCGCATAGCTTGGTTACATCTTGTTTCTGGTTAAATAGGGACAAGAGAGCAACTATTATGTGCATCGGGAAATATATTCAACGCCCTCCGCCTGCAGATGAACTTTTTTTATTCGTCCTCTTATTTTACCTGAACGTTATGTAACTTTCAGCCTCAGATACAGTTTGGACAATTTATACACGCGTTATCCTCTTTCTGGCTACCTCGATGACACGGTTAAAATGCCTTTTCTTCAAAGAAAGTCGGCAGGCGAAATTCTGGTTTGCCTATAATATAATGGTTTTAATGCAGTGTTTCTTTGTGCAGTGTATTCAATTTGGATAATAGATCTCATCAATCACTTAAATTTGTGACATACGCACCAATATCATGTCCAATCAATTAAGAAAACCAAATAGACTAAGAGCATCCTACGAAGGGCTAACGCTCGAAACGTCAGCTTTTTAACTCTTTACGGTAGCCAATTTACTTTTTCAACCTAGTCGATAAAACCAGATTACCTAAGAGCGTCATAGTTGTCCACTTGACGTTTTGAACAGCTCACTGGTACAAATACGTGAAACGAAAACTGTAACCCTTACGTCATGAATTCCACGTAAGCACGGACACCCTGAGGCCATATGTCCCTCTTTTAACTGATTTACGTGACACACCTAAGAACGATGTTCCTTATTGTTCTCTTTTTTCTCTTGAAAAGGACTGTGTTCGGCTTTCTCAGTGGTATTTACATATACGTGATCGCCTGGGGCCTTTTCGGACAAGACAATAGCGATAGTCGGGGAGCTCATAGTCTTCACGATTTTTTGGTGAGTAGCAGCCTCCTTAACAGTTCTGTGCGATGGTACACTAAACCAATCAGAGAGTTCTCTTCAGGCGGAAGCTCAATACGATGAAACAAAAATAATTGCAATTAAAAAACCTATAAACGAGCAATTAGAGTCAGCTATTTTCAGTCTATAACTTGGGTAACGTATGAAGAGTAGCTGCAAACGCTTTGAATTCTCTCTCTTACGAAATGGTGCCAAGCTTTCCTTTGTTTAAACTAGTAATCCTATTGAATAACACAAGTCCGTTTGAGTGTATTTGCCTTGCCAATGTTGTGCGTGTACGTAGTACTATCATGCTCAGATAAGCAGACGGTTTCATTTGAGCGAGACCGACAAGTTTGCAAGTTAGGATTACACGTGGTTGCCGTTGTTGTGAAGGAAAAACTTCCTCTTTCAATTTATTTTTCTTTAGCTTCTCAAGATGCTGAGGCCCTACACGGCCAATCATCGTTTGATGTTCAATTTGTCCAATGTCCATCTGAAGTCAAAACAAGGCCCCGAACTTCAGCTTGAATGATAGTCACAATACCTCCATCACGATGGTGGATTCAAGTTCTGAGGACACAAAACTCAGCTGAAAATTGCACTATGTGAAGAGGTTGATTTATTGACCTACTAAAAGGTCACTGTACAGAAAAGCCTACGATTTTGGCCTATACGATTTGAATCATAGTTGTTTCATTTTGAACAATCACGTAATAATTAGAGTGATTGTGAACTTAATCTCTGTCAGCTTTCTAGTTTAGAATTTATGAAAAATGCTTTCACATGAAGAGTTTATGTAACTCACTCTATCTCCGCATTTTTTAATGATTAATGAGTAAATTATTTTCAGGGACGAAACGACGACTGTCTATGAAGATAACTGGGTGGCAGCTTCATAAGCCTTCCCTCCGTTTTAAGATAAAATAAAACGCGTTATATTTTAAGGACCACTAACGAGTACAACATATCCGACTTATTGACCTTGTTAACTTTTGTTGACGGTTCGCCTGTTCCAGTTCACTACGCCTGTCTAAGTTTCAAACCTATGCCTATCTGAAGGGTAACTTATGTTTGGTTATCTCGAGTCAGCAAAACCTCAGTCCAAGTTTTCCCAAAGCTTCAGTTTCAACACGATGAGACAATCGAACACAAGTGTCAGTGCTCGTTTGATTGTTCCAGAAGATCGAGCCTGATAAAGTTTCAAGTTAGCTGGTGCTGGCAGAAATTAGCTCGAATGAGGGGATCAGAGCCTTTTCATTGTTCCTATGTTGAATCTTTTCGATTTCATGGTTAATTGTTGAGTGGAATTTAAATCAGTCGTAAGAAGAATGGGTTTTCTACCAACTGCTTTCTATTTTTAATGTTCATTGACGTATTAAAAACCACTGTTGACATTGCTAGCTATAACCCAAGGTCTTACTACCTGTCCCAATTCATCATACATGACTGACTTCCAAAGATGTTCACACCCAACTGATTTGATTGAGTAATTCTGTCAGATTAAATATGTGCATAAATGCGTTCACACTGCACAGGATACATACCCAAGGAAAAAATCCTGCGACAATCAACAATAAAACTATTTGAAACTCGAGCTTGAATAGCGAAAACGAGGAAAAGGATCATTGGCAGGCGTGAAGGTTAGATTTTCCACATAAGTGTACCTCACTGACTTTCTAGAAGGTACACACACAGTATTGACTTAAACAAGTATGCCAAGGGTCCAAATATCGGCAGACTGAGTATGCTGAATAATTGCGCTTATTACATCCACTTAAATCCCTGGCGATCCTTGCAATCTGATTGGCGTACTGCATTGCGATTCATTCACGAGTCGCACCATTGTTTTTTCTCTATTAAAATTGCATATTTTTCCCAGCCAATACGGAAAGCAACACTGAAAGGAAACAATCGAAATTTCCCAAAAAAAAAACCCCTCTTTTTTTCCATTCCAAAACAATAGAATATAAATTTGTAATATTGGGGTATTTACGTAGTAATTGCGTGATAAAAGCTTCGTTTAATTTAGGTAGTTAAAAAAATATCTGACTTGCTGACCGTGCCAAACCTCAATTACCAACTTATACCTGTTCACCAGAGACAGTTCTCTGTACTTGACTGGGTTTCAAAAGGTACACGTGACATTGATCTAATTGATTGTTTCAAAGGCCCAATATGGTTATTTAACAAACTAGACACACAGACTTAACGATTTGAGTTAGACTAAGTTTGGTCATGCAACAATCGTGCGACAAGAATATTGTTTAGTTCAAAATGCGGAGAAGAGAAAGATTATCTTGTGCTGTGGGAAACATATTCAACGACATCGTCCGACAGCTGTTGACATCCTTCCAAATCCTGTTTTTGCTAAAAGTAGTAGAGCTTCCAGCTTCGCAAGTGGCAACAATATTAATCGCTAGCCTATTATCGGAAGGTGTTTTCTCAGTGCTAAACGGTTACCTCGGTGATCGTATCAATATTCCTTTCATTTCAAGAAAAATCGGAAGGCGTAAATCTTGGCACCTTATGGCAACATGCTTGATGGCAATCAGTCTCCCTCTTTTGTTCAATCGTTGCCTTCTTTGTGATGGCAGAGCGCAGACCTGGCTTCCAGCTTTTTATTACAGTTTTTTGGGGGTATTGAAAGGGCTGTCCTACAACATGGTAGAGGTCAATCATCTGGCCTTCATCACAACTGTTGCTAAAAATGTGGAGGAGGCGACAGCGCTGAGCACCCTGAGGTTTGTTGTAACGTTTAGGCGTAGGAGATACTTCAGCTTAGTTTCTCCAATTGGTCTAAGTTATTGTACCCAAGCTCGCTCAAAGGGTTTTTGGGGAAATTTAAACGAGCTACGAACGGCCATCAATTAATCTAGAAAACTTCAAGGAAAAAACAAAGAAGCGAGAAAGGATTGTTAAAATTCCAAACAAAGTAGTTCAAATTTAGAGTTGATAGTGCGGGTGTTGCGTAAAATAAAAATATTTACATTATTATGGAGGTTCATCTTGCGAGCTTGGGGTACCTATGGTTATAGTCTGTGTATGGTTGGTTCGAAACTTTGAACTGGAAACAAGGAGCGCTGATGGGATGTGGAAATAGGCTTGTCACTAAGTTGAATATTTCCAGCTAAGTTATAGGGAGACAGTAATTTTAAGTTGCTTTCCGTGAAAATTCTAAAATTTCAGTCCTTTGATCTGGTAATCTAGGACTTTGTTCACCTTTCTAAGTGGATTTTACGCGTATACCGTCGCCTGGGTCCTTCTCCAACAGGACAATGAAGATGGTGTGGGACCGAAAGACAATATCGTTTTTGCGGTAAGTGGCGTACAAACAGTCCCTTCATATATATTTTGATTTTTGTTACGTTGCGCAATCAAATAGTGTGTCTCAAATCCATCAGGCTTTAGGTGGTCAAGAGTTTGGAAAGAGAAGTGGAGAACCTGATTATGGCAGGAAGAGAAAATACAAATGCCATTCAACATACTCAAAAGAAATTATTTAGTACTTAATTGCAGAACGCTAACTCAAGAATATGAGAAAATTATAAACTTCTGGGATTGTAAACCATTAGAAATCATTCAAAATAGGCGAAATCAACTTTTTACTTCGCTGTAAAACGATTGTGATCAAGACATGCATAGGAAGTAATGTGACACACGAGGACGGACAACTTCGAGAGAAGGAAGACATATACTCAATAACAAATCTAAAAAGTTTATCTTTCCGTTTTACAAGATTCTCGGCCCTTCTGAGGTCATGAGAAAGAACAAAGAAAGATTTTTTATTTCTAAATATAAACCCGTTCTTAATGATTTGAAATTACGCCAATTCCTCGCGCGTGCTTCGAATTACAATAACCATTGTAATTACAATTAGATCTGTGACGTAATAAGTCAATAAATACACTTTGCTATGCCTGAAGAGCCGCAACAGCGGTAAAACGCGTAGCGCAAAAGCAAAGAGAAAGAAAAAGAGAAAGAGGACTTTCGTTTTTCATTTATTTCAGTATCTTTATTCGACACAGAAGTTTACGTTTACATTATATATATATTGTGGGAGGAAAAAGACAAGTAAACTACAAGTTCATCCCTACAAGCCTGTTTCGTGGTCGCCCACTCATCAGGGGATTTTGAGTGGGCGACCACGAAACAGGCTTGTAGGGATGAACTTGTAGTTTACTTGTCTTTTTCCTCCCACAATATATACTTCGCTCTACTTCTATGTATTGAGCACTGTTCTACGAAAATCAAGTCACGCAGTTAGTTATATATATATATATATATATATATATATATATATATATAAATGTAAAAATGTAAAAAACCTTATCTTTGAATCGCAGAGTGCTCTACAATCATATGGAGCTTTGTAAACGATTATTTAGGATTTATTTTTCCTATATATATATATATATAACTAACTGCAGACAGTACTGTTTCGGCCTTCTGGGCCTCATCAGTGCAGTGCTAATGCTAGGATGGAGGAGAACCGATATGGTCACCCCAAACGATCCAACCTTTGTGGTATCGTCTAAGTCATTGCGACGTTTCGGCCTTCGGCCTTCTTCAGGTGGAACATATTTACATAAAAACTAAACACTAAAAACTAAAAACGTATTTACATAAAAATTAAAAACTAAAAACTAAAAGTCTTAGTAGGTTTACAGAATGACCTGAATTTATACTAAACGTAAGAAATATAAATAACATTGCTTGATGCATTCCAGACCTAAATAATAGGATATAATAATGAGTAAAAGGCAAGAATGTGCAAGGGGCGAAATAACCACGATTGGTTAACCAATCGTGGTTATTTCGGGGACTTTTAGTTTTTAGTTTTTATGTAAATACGTTCCACCTGAAGAGGGCTGAAGGCCGAAACGTCGCCACATTAAAGCCGGCACAATTAGAAGTTAGCTTCATGTTTCATCGTTTTACACTTACTTAATGTTTTCATTGAAGCACTGTATCCTCCGGGGATCCTTCTACTGGGAGCTCATCGTCTGGTTTACCTTTTTACTCTGTTTAGATATATATATAAATTTATATATATATATATATATATATATATAAAGTGTGACTTGATTTTCGTAGAACAGTGCTCAATACATAGAAGTAGAGCGAAGTATATATTGTGGGAGGAAAAAGACAAGTAAACTACAAGTTCATCCCTACAAGCCTGTTTCGTGGTCGCCCACTCATCAGGGGATTTAATGAGAATAAACTTTACCATTGCTTATGTACAATATAATTTGCATGATCTAACTAGTCTAATTTATGCAGCGCGAAATTGACAGTTTAGTTGTTGCGTAGGAGGGCTTTGCTTCTGTGGCGGCAAGAAGACACGAGTTCATTACGTTTGTTTAGTGTTGATAGTTCGGGCCGGCAGATGATTAGGAATTTTTCTTTGAGGCAGAGGTTACGTCTCAAGTAAAAGATGTAACCTCTGCCTCAAAGAAAAATTCCTAATCATCTGCCGGCCCGAACTATCAACACTAAACAAACGTAATGAACTCGTGTCTTCTTGCCGCCACAGAAGCAAAGCCCTCCTACGCAACAACTAAACTGTCAATTTCGCGCTGCATAAATTAGACTAGTTAGATCATGCAAATTGTATTGTATATAAGCAATGGTAAAGTTTATTCTCATTAAATCCCCTGATGAGTGGGCGACCACGAAACAGGCTTGTAGGGATGAACTTGTAGTTTACTTGTCTTTTTCCTCCCTGCAGTTAGATATAGCTCTTTGGCATACAAAGCTCTGCTTTCATGTCCAAATTGAGCACTCTAACTAGGATGAGTCATTGCTCTGCAATTGCGCATGCTCGCTAGTGTACTCTAGTTTGAGCACTCTGGCATGGCTTAGACGATACCACAAAGGTTGGATCGTTTGGGGTGACCATATTGGTTCTCCTCCATCCTAGCATTAGCACTGCACTGATGAGGCCCAGAAGGCCGAAACAGTACTGTCTGCAGTTAGATATATATATACATATATATACATATATATAATAAGTTAAAAGGCCTCGAGCCAACAGTGACGCCGCGCCAGAAGGATCCAAAAGGACTCACAGTCCAAACCTCGATAAATGCTAGGAAAAGTAGTGTGGCACACGAGGACGGACAACTTCGAGCGAAGAGTATATGTCTTCCTTCGCTCGAAGCTGTCCGTCCTCGTGTGCCACACTACTTCTCCTACCATTTATCGAGGTTTGGACTGTGAATCCTTTTGGATCCTTCTGGCGCGGCGTCACTGTTGGCTCGAGGCCTTTTAACTTATTATTGATATTTCTTATCCTGCTTTCGTCCGCCTGTGAATCATCTGTTCAAGTTGATCCAGAGATTCCATTACTTCACTCCACGGTAGCACAAACAGCACGTGTCTGGGAAAAATTGTCCAGATACCAACACCACTGTACTTTTCTTAAACATTGCTTGGATAACGATATTATTCCGGCTGGATTTAATTTAAGTTTTAATTTGGCACTTAACGTCGATGATGCTGACCTCGTGAAGCTCTCTAGGCAATCACTCCAACGAACCTCAAAGGAACTTTGCGTTGCGGTTCTTCAAGCCTCGCAGAACAAAGTAAATCTCCTACAACGAGAGCTTCAATCTTGTAGAGAACAGATCTTCTCATCCATCAACAATGGCTCTGCGACTTATATCTGGAATGGCCTAAAAGCAGAAAATTCCAATTTAGTTTGTAATCTGAAAGAACGCGAGCAAAGAAAGATATTAAAAACAATTCCGTTAGATCAGGAATTGCTTGCCAACAACTCAAGAGATCTACCCAACAACACTGCCACACAAGCCCGTCGTTACTGTGGGCTACAGAGGTTAGTAAGGAAACGTAACCTCTTTCGTCAAAAGCGCAAGTTACCTCACACAACATCTTCTAATGAATCACATCAGTTAGATCCTATCAACCTTTCAAACATGTCCATTAGCCAAGACCAAATCAACCTACTTAAGAAAGGACCATCCTTTTGCCCCATGCCAAAAGATGTAGACTGGCAACGTGTATATGACGATTTGGAAATCTTTGAGGCCCGCTTGAGGACAGCAGCATTTTTTATTGATGATAACACTGGCGATGGTCAGAATGCACCCAGTCACCTTCCTCAAGTCCAGAAAGAAAAGAAATGGAAACCACCACCGTCAAGGTATCCAGAACTTGAACTTTTTCTATCTAGTATTAGGCGTGATTTAATAAACCCTCAGAATATCAAATTAGCAAGGGATAACCTAACTAAAGGAGAACGAGTTGCTTAAAACAATGAAGAAATTCTGATGTAGTGTTTCGAATGCAGGATAAGGGTTCTCGTTTTGTTTTAATCGAGAAAGAGGAATACGAGGATAAAATGTTCGGCCAGCTTCAAAACCAATTGCATTATAAATCCTTGCAGGAGGATCCTACTATTAGACATTTGACTTTAGTTGAGAGCTGGTGTGACAAATGGGTCAGAAAAGGGGAAATTTCAAACCAAATAGCTAATTGAAGGAAGCAAAACCAGGGGTTGCCTTCGGAAATGTCAAAACCCATAAGGCAGGGAATCCACTTAGGCTCATCACGTCTTGCTGCGGTACGGCAATAGAAAATCTCTCGGCCTTCACTGAATTTTACCTGCAACCATTGGCTCGTAAATTACCATCGTTCATTAAAGACACCACCGATCTACTCAACAGGATTGAGGAGCTTAATCGGAATGGCCCTTTCCCCGAAGGCACTATTGGTTTCATGGGATGTTGTCTCAATGTTTCCTAACATTGATAATCAACTCGGTCTTACCGCAGTGAAGAGGGCACTGAATGCCAGAGAAAATGAGCTTCCATCCACTAATTGCATTTTAGAAGCGGTTTAAATTTGTTTGAAGAGCAATCATTCGGTTTTCAGAGAAAACTTCTTTCTACAGGTTCATGGCACAGCCATGGGCCCTAAGAACGCCTGCAGTTATGCAGATCTTGCCATGGGTGAAATAGATTTTCAGGCTAAGTTCTCTGGCCACATAAAGCCGGCTTTGTGGTGGCGATACCGTGATGATGTTTTTGATCTCTGGCAACAAGGCCTTCCGGCACTGCATGAGTTTACTGAATTTATAAACTCTTTGTACCCCACTATAAAATTCGAATTAGTTTTTTCCGAACGAGAGCTCCATGTGCTAGATTTAACTCTACATGTTATCGAGGGTTTTATTAGGACAGACGTTTACTCAAAGCCAACTGATAGTCACCTGTATCTCCCACCATCAAGTGCTCACCCTAAACACGTTTTCAAAGCGATCCCTTATAGTGTGGCGACGAGGTTACAAAGAAATTGCTCCGAACAAGCTCTTCTTGTCAAGACAATAACCGAATACAAGGGTTATCTGGTTACTCAGGGTTATCCTTCCAAATTAGTGGACGACCAGTTTCGTAAGGCCTCTACCATACCTAGAAGTGATCTACTAAGGACTCAGGCCAGATCTAAGAGGAAATTATTCCCATTTGTGACCACATTTAATCCAAATTTGCCTGATGTAAGTCGCATCATTAAAAAACATCTGGGTATTTTGGAATCCAATCCCAAGTTAAAAGAGCTTTTTCCTTCACATTCCATCATAGCATCCTTCCGCAGATCTAAAAACCTTAAAGAGTTGTTGGCGCCATCCCGTTATGGCCCTAACACTGAAAGCGAGGGGGTTGCCGAGGTCAAGGGATGTTTTAAATGTAATAGAACAAGATGCGACCTTTGTCGCAACTTCTTGGTTGAATCTAATTCCTTTCTAAGTTTTCAAACAGGAAAAAGTTACAAGATACGATCGAAACTTTCCTGTGATTCTAAGAACATAATTTCTTTGGCTTCGTGCAAGAAATGTCGCCTACAATACATTGGTTCCACAACAAAAGATTTTAGGGTTAGATTTCGCAACCACAAGTCTGCTATGGTCACTAAGAAAAAGACCTGTGAAGTAGCCGTACATTGTAACAAAACACCACATGACTTAAGCGATTTCTCATTCCAATGCATTGATCAAGTGCAGGCAACAGTAAACAATTCAGGTAACATCGAGAAACTTCTAATTACCAAAGAAGCATATTGGAGCGCACAGCTGTTCTCTCTGGCACCCTTCGGCTTGAATAAACGCCAGGAATTTCACTCCAAAAAAAGAATAAACTAGAATTAATTTTTTCAAATTGGGCGGGCATCAAAGGTCCCAGTCTCAGCGTTAATTGGGAATTTTAGTACAATTCTCGCCTTTCAAGTCAACGCTGGTTCCTTTACATTTTCAGTGGATTCGACAATTTTTCTATTTCTTTTTATAGTGATAATTTTTCGCGCAGTAATTACTGTGTTGGTTCATATGTGTCATCACGCCCTATATAAATCTATTTAAGGAATTTTTAAGTCATTGTATTACAACTGATGAAGGTCTCGGACCGAAACGTTTTTTATCAAACTTTTTAGACTTTTTTTAAAAAAAAAGGAAAAAAAAAAGGAGTATATGTCTTCCTTCGCTCGAAGTTGTCCGTCCTCGTGTGCCACACTACTCTATATATATATATAACCAAAATAGCGGAATGAGATCATCCTCTACTAAAATGTGCTCGATAGCAGGGCTAGAGCTGTAGAGTAGGCTCTCCGAGATATCTTCCGACAGGGAATGCTTCGATAGCGCTAAACCTATTTGTCAAGAAGCTCTCAAAAAAAGTGGGTATAGCTACACCCTGTCGTTCAAAGCCGCATCCAACCAGGCACCACGTCCACGAAGAAACAGGCAGCGGAACGTTACATGGTTTAACCCACCATTTAACCCACCACCGCCTCCCGGTTAGCTCAATCGGTTAGAGCGCTGGATTGTTGTGCGGGAGGTCGAGGTCGATGGTTCGAGCCCCTGCCGGACCAACACTCAAGGTCTGAAAATAACTGAGGAGGATGTGCTACCTTTCTATAATATCGAGAAATGGATAGACATTCTAGTCTTCTCGGATAAGGACGAATAAACCGTAGGTCCCGTCTCCTGCATCTATCTAGTTAATTTGGTTAGGTAGGGGACGTTAAAGAACTCACTCACGAGATTACTGTGATGTGGTTTGGCCTGTTTACTGGGGGGAGGAAGCATCTTCAAATAAGTTTCCTTCGATTGTTTGTAAACTGCTGATGCAGTCCGCCAAAGTTCCCCGAAAAGTTTTGTGATGCGCATTTGATCATATCCACATGTTAATTTGCGCAATATAAACATTAAATTATTATTATTATAATTATTATTATTATAATTATTATTATTATAATTATTATTATTATAATTATTATTATTATAATTATTATTATTATTATTATTATTATATAGCAAGAACGTGGAAACTAACGTCGGAAAATGCTTCCTTGCACTTATTGATAAGCATTTCACCAAAACTAATCCTCTTCACAAAATTTTTAAACGAAACAGCCTTAAATTGAGCTGCAGCTGCATGGGCAGCATTAAAACTGTCATATCTAACCATAACAAAGCAGAAATCCGAAAACTCGCAAGCACTAATGATCAATGCAGTAAATGGCTTGAACCCGGGGGTAACATGTGAAGGTGTAGTCTGATCGTCCGGTTGAGTGTAGTCCTGAGAAGGACTGTTGTCGGTGGTAGTGACTGACGTTTCGACAACCTGTGTGGAAGTCATCATCAGAATCAAGTCACTTGACTCTGATGATGACTTCCTACAGGTTGTCGAAACGTCAGTCACTACCACCGACAACAGTCCTTCTTAGGACTACACTCACCCGGACGATCAGACTACACCTTCACTAATGATCAAGCTAGGAAAAGCTGCAACTGTAGGAAACCTGACATATGCCCATGGATGGAAGCTGTAACATGGAAAGCGTAATTTACCAGGCAGAGGTCACCACAGAAACCGCAAAGGAAACATACATTGATTTCTGTGACACCGCGTTTAAAAGCGTCACAGGAACCACTTGTGTTCATTCCGAAACGAACGTTACAGGCATGCTACTGAACTTAGTAAATATATATGGAGTCTTAAAGATAAGAACACTAAGTTTAATATTAAGTGGCGCAAGGTGAATCAAGCTAGTTCTTATTCCAATGTAGCTAGGAGATGCAATTTGTGTTGGTGGGAAAAATATTTTATCATTTGTAAACCGAAAATGGCAAGTTTAAACAAAAGAAATGAGCTGACATCATGTTGCAGACATGTCAGAAAATTCCTGTTAAAGAACGTAACGTTGCGATAGCGTGTGTAGTATATTGCGCGTGCATGTACACATTGTCCTGTCTTTTAAATTTCGGTAGATTGCAACCGTTATTTCTGGCAGTTGCCTGACGATTGCTTCGCAAGAGGCATGAAATCAGAGTTGCAGTAAAAGTTCAAGTAACCTAGATCTTGAAGTATATATATATATATAATCTAGGAATGGGATGAAATCCTCATCAACTTGAAAGTGCTCGATAGCTGAACTAGAGCAATGAATGAGCAGAAAGCAGAAATGAGCTCGCATCGGGTTGCAGGCATGCTAGGAAGTTTCTACTAAAAAATGTTCTTTTTTAATGACGACGATCGCGCGCGCGCGCGCTTCACGCAACGATCTTAGCAACTATCGCGTATTTTCAAATATCTCTGATTGTAACCGTCATTTCTGACAGCCTCCTGATGATTGCTTCGCATGAAGCATGAAACTCAGAGTAGCGAATAAATGACCGAATAACCAACTCTTGGATTATATATATGCAAAACGTGGTTTTGCCTGTTAACTTGCTTGATGCAAGTGAGAATTCAAGATAGTAAACTCTGAAAAGGTTGACCTTTAGACAAAAGAAACCTTAAGTAAAGCAGACCACGAAATAGACAGGCCCCCAAGCTCCCATTCAAACCAGCTTGCAGCTGAATAAGCCAGCCTGGATAAATATGGCAAATAAAGAAATAAATAAAGATTGTTAATTTAGAGTATCCGAACCATTTCGAAGTTTGTGCAACGCAAAATCCTTTATTACTGCGTCTCTGGAGGGGTGCATCTACCCGCTGACGAGTGGAATGGGAATAGAAAGGTCCTCTTCTCCTTTTTCCGCTTTCATTCCGCTCTTCATTCTCGTCAAAAAGACCGCTAACTAAACTACACATACCATTACTACAACTACTTCTATGAAGGCTGTTGATTAGACAGAGTCAGTTTCATGAAAAGGTCAGGCTCTAATAGGGTTGCCCCAGGTTTTTCTGTCCTTTGCTAACACTAAATGTAATTGAATACATCATCCTTCATGAAAATGACAATCTAAGACAATTTATTAACTTTACAGAAAATATCATGGATTGCAACAGGGACTGGTCTCATGTTTGCAGTCATTTTTTACACCAGCCCAAAAGAGCCAGAGAAACGTTTTAGAAGACGTAGCACGTTTTTAGATTTAACGGTAAGTCAGATATGGCTTATCGTTATTATTGTACAACCCTGTAGCCAAAGAAAAGTGCGATGCAAAATCAAATGACTGCGAAGACATGCGTGAACTTTCCATTTAGTGAGGCCTTTCGACTGGAGAGTCCCTCATATTTCACTTTATATCTACACTTTTTCCACAAAAATTTGTAACATAAATTGTGACATTTGAAATTCCACATGCAGTTTTTTTAGATGCTTGACTCCATATTTTAAACTGGTATGGTGTACTTGTAGTTCGAATGAATCCCTGTGGATGATGGCTTGGCACATTTGGCAGGAACACGGAGGAGTCATTATTATGCTGATGAAAGTGGGGAAAATTTGGTAACACTTTTCACACTTTTCTCTTTGCAGAATGTTCCTGTGATGTTCACGCCGTTGTCTGAAGACGATCAAAGTAAGTTCACTCAGAAAGTAAAACTAACTCTATGACTAGCAAGTCTGTAGCCGGCCAAGTTATGTACCAGTACACCCAATTTTCCCCATGAATTGAGCCAAAAACATTCTGGAACATGGAATAGATATTGACACTATATCTAGTTCTAATGATAGTAACCAACCCTTCCACTACGTTTCGAGCTTGCGAAACTGTCGCCCTTAAATGAGTTCCCTGTTTACTAAGGAAGTGAAAACAAGATTGCTTCCTTTCTGCCCCCTAAACCATAATTCTAATGAGAATGCTTAACGCAACACAGCTAAAGAATTGGTATGAAATTTTTCCCTCCCGACCTCATGTTCAAGTTGTGGGTTAATCTTGGTCAATTTTTTTTTCATTGTTTTAACTTTTACTCAAGACCCTAGAAAGAACAGTATTTCCCATCTATTCGTTAACTCAATCATGGCTTCATCAAGTTTCGAACAAATTGAGCGCGAGGGTGGAAACGAAAATCCAAGTCGTTCATCGTACGAGAGAAAGAGAAGTATGGTACAGAGGTTTTTGCACGCTGTCTTCGATGAAGATGAAAGTAACGCTGACAAAAATCAGTTGGAAAATGATGTTGCAAAAACAAGTGAAATTTCACCGGACCTGGACATAAACGCGTGCATAGCCGCACGAGTAAAAAATTTAGATCGTGGTCGTAAAAAGAGTCTTGTCGTGCGTGTGTTTGATGGGATCCTTGCTAGGATGGAGAACGACCAGCCCAAGGAATGTGAAGACCAACCTGTGTCAGATAATGTGGATGCAGATGTAAATGGCAAAGTAACATTGAAGGATTCAGAAAGTGAATGGAAATTTGAAGATGGCGAGAAATTGGATTTTGACATAAATAAAGACTACGAAGATGAGGAGCAAGGAGATTATCAAAAAGATCAGACTAAAGGAATCGTAGAAAGTTCTGTTTTGACTGCGCCTAAGTCTAGAAGACATGGAGTCACTTTAATGCCACATATGAAACAACTAAGTATGAGTCATTTGGCTCATGAAGATGATGATAAATGCAAGAAGGCTGACGGGTGCGTAAGCGATACTTCACGACATCCCAGGGCACTGAAAAAATCTGTGGCTTTCATGTTACCCGAATCTCCTGTCTTGAATGAAAAACAGCTGGAATTGAACCCGATTGAGTCGGACAAGACGCAGACTACAACTGCGTTTGAAAGAAGTCAAGACCATCCTGAGACACATGGAACAGAAAATAAAGGATTTGAACCATGCGAGGAAGTTGATGAAGAAGAGAATGGCGGAACGACAGATCTACCTGTTCCATGCAAGACTCCACGTGAGAGGAAACGTTCAAAGACACTTAAAGATTGGTTAAAAGATCCAAACTTATACAAGGTAGCCTTAAATATAATGTGCCTATTTAATAAGACATTATTGAAAACAAGGGCTGCTAGATTCTTAACATACTCTACTTAGAAGATAATATCGATGGAAGCACGATTAGGTCTACACGGGAATGAGGCACTCTTGGTATTCAGAGTCCAGTTATCTGTTGAAGGGTATTGTTCTAAGTAAAGAACATTTTTGGGATATCCGAAGTCTCTTTTGTTAGCATCTCTTGTCAGTGAAGTGCGAATATTCAGTTAAAGAAGACAGAAGTGAAAGGGTATTAAAAGAGGTGGAATTGTGTTTACTTATTGATTCAATTCGACGATTTTTTTAGCTTCTCCTCACTGAACGTTCTCCTTTTCAGGTGGCCGCTATCTTCACATTCTGTCGTCTCGCTCAAGGCTCAGTCTATGCTTTTATGGCACTTTATCTTATAGAAAAATTAGAGTTTCCAAAGGTAATAGATATTTAATTTTTTTTCTTTTGTTGATTATTTCATCCTGTTTTTCGTGGATTGGGCCTAAGCTCTATATAAGAGGGGGAAAATGAGTCTCCTGAATCCTTAGCAAAGTGAAGAGTTCGAGAGAGCTTTGTCAAGTAACCTTTAGTTTTCTGAATTTCTCTTTGAACTTATTTGTTCAAACGTTCCTTAATTCATGTGATGCATGACCCATGCATGTAAATGCCCTATCTTCTTCGTCAATCTCGTGAATGTTTTTTTTACAGATAGGGACTTTCCAACAAATCTTGTCTTTCAGCTTTTCACATAGTTAAATCTAACTTCGTGCTTAAATTTTCCAATGATAACTGGTACCATTAAGTTGGCGAAATGATCAACTCAATGTCTGCATGTGAAATATTGTATTATGATAGACTGGGATATTTCTATGATTTACCATGCTTTTAAAATCTTAACTGTCTTCCTTGTTTTCCAAAACCAAGAAGTGTATGATTTACTGTGTCATTTGTTTTTGCCTTGTTTAAGGAAGCGAGCGCCTATTTTCCTCTTGTTCTTCTAACGGGTGCGACTTCTTCAAGCTTCATTTGCGGCAAACTAATCAGGAAGATAGGAAGCAAGGTAGGTCTGTCAGGGGAAAATGTTCTTCCACTGCCTGAGGCTAAAATCAAAAATTTCCAACGCTAGGTAAGAGAAGAGGGTAACTTTTTTTCCGAAGAATATGGTTTAATTCTATATCACGGTTACAGTAGAGATTCTCTTACACCTTTCCAAAATTTTACTAGCTGACAATAATAGTTGCGAACTTAATAAATAAAGGACCGCTGAAGTGGTATATTTTTAAGCCCAAAGTTTTCATGAGCACCTGCTACAGATAAATTGTTTAAATAGACAGGTTCTGTACTTCCATCATTTTGCGCCAGTATATAATAGTTTCTTACAGAGACCACTTCGATCTTCTTCTGCTCCTTAATTTCAAAATCAATTGCGCGTGAATGTCATGTATAATTTCTTACTGAAGTTCTTTGTCAACTAAGAGCTCAATCATAATGTGAGGAGCGGGACGAAACCGTTGCCTTCAGCTAAATGTTGCAGACGTTAGTGATATTGTATGTATAAAACTGATAAATTTCTGATAGAAATATGGTAGAAAGGTAACAGTTCGAGTCATGTCTGATCTACTATCGCAGTGGAGCTTTGTACTGGCGGGTTCTGTTGTGATGGCCGGTGCTGTTTGGAGTTATTTTCAAACTCCCGCCACCCGTCAACTAACGTATGTACCAGTGGCAATGATAGGAAGTGGTCTGTCAGTTATGTACGTCATGGCACTGGCTTTCATTGCTGAACTGCTAGGTGAAGATAAGGTAAGTAATGGTGATACGATATTGAACATTTTAGCCCAAATTAGTTTTTAAGTTCTTCATCAGTAATTCATTTTCATTTAGCTCATTCCTTATTATACTCGTTGCCTTTGTTGCATCTTTGGCTTTCAATTCGATTAGTTCAAGGCTATTTCAAGGTTTCATCCTACTTAAAGATTAGTCTACTTGACACTCACAGTAACTCCTAACATCACAACTTAGAATCCTGAAAATATCTTGGTAACAATGAACTCATCCGCCTGGCTCCCAATCGACCAAACAACTAATCAACCAAATACTGGAGGAAAAATTCTCTCTGAACAAACAGCAGCCCACTGACCCAAACGATGAAACTGCTATCCCAAAATCTTAACTAAACAATGTCTAAATGTTCCCAAACTAAAACTGGGTCCACAATATCACCAAACAGGAAAGCAGTGGATCAGTGATTTCCATTATCAACATGATCGCTGCAGTGTCAACGAGTCTCCTTGCTTTTGCTCTTCAGAGATTGTACCCAGATAATGAGTAAGTATGCTAGCCTTAAAACGTTTTCTGAGTCCGTTTAAGGGGTCAACTGAAAACAAACAGACGAACAAATAAACAGACGCTGAAGTGGTTTATCCCACTTTGATCTGAACTTTTTCTTGGAATTGTCTTAGCATGGTACCGCTTATATCAGTAATTTATTGAAAACGCACTGAGGTCCTCGAAGTTAACAAATCCACAGGGTTTTTAACTCGACCCATCGCATGCTACTCTCGTCGCAAATAAGAAATTGAAAAGACGATTTTATTTGACACCCTAGAACCAGCTCACAAGAGGAGATTGGTGATTATGTGAGGGATGCCTTTGCGATGGCCTCTGGCATACCGACTCTTATGGGAGTCCTGGTGGTTTTGCTTTTCCAGCCTTCACGGTTTACTTGCAAATCTAAAGGTAATAAGAACATATGGTATTGTTCGGTAATTTCCATAAAAAAAAGTCTCGCAAAACAAATTTTTAGCATTTTACTGCTCTGTCCGCACTGTGATAAGTGATTATACGAAATCTTGAGAACTTGTGGTGCTTCAACAATTATTTCATGGTTTACTAATGGAAAATTAACTTTTGCTGTCTCTCCGTTTTAGCTCTACGGGATGTCGAGGCCCAGGAGGATGACCGTGTTTCACAGTGTTCATCGGAAGGCACGTCTAAACCTAAACACTAACTTTGTCACAACGTCACTTAGATTGACTCAAACAAAGAAAAAAGCGGCTAACACGATTAAGTAAACTTGTAAACATTTGGTCTTTTAACAATCGACTTATAAAAAATTATTTGCATTCTCTCTCCGTTTTAGCTTCACGTCATAATGTCGAGGCCGAAGCAGATCAGTGCGTTTCACAACAGTCACCTAAAGCTGAAGGGACGTCAATAAAACCGAGCGTTAACTTGGATAAAACTCAGAATCCCATGATGGTTGCGATTTCTTCTTCTCAGGATACAAAACTGTAAAAACAGTTCTCTGTAATCAACAATGAAGCGCTGTAATACTGCAATAGTGTGTTATTTTAACTGATTTCCACATATCACTGAGAAAGTGATTATAAACTGTTTATAATTATTTTCTTGCACTGAGAATTACATGGATGTTGCAGCGGCTTTCCGCTATCAGCCCAGTCCAGTTAACAGTTAATTACTGTGGCGTAATTGATCATCGTTAAACTTTCAAGTGCAAAAAGGATCAGTCTTAAATCAAAACAAAGATCGTAAAAACGTCGAGCGTAATGCTTGCGTTATGAATAACTATAAACACTGTAAATAGAAATTGGAGGTTTGAACTTAGGTCACGGCACTTTCTAATTGTTCTGACAGGAAATCATATCAGATGAACGTGAGAGGTACATTACAAAGACACTCAAGCTTTTCAAAAAGACGGAGTCAAGGGTTATCTTATACTCAAGTGTTTTTTCCGTTTTTTTCCCTCATGATTACCAATTTATATTCATACCACGCTCACTGAAAGAGTTTGGAGACCTACACACGTGTAATCCATAATGCTTTACTCAACGCCAGTTTTTCTCTCTATCATCGATCGAACACGAAGGGCTGCAGTGCATACATGTAAATCAAAAGTGAATCCTCTTTACGGTTCCTAGAATTTATTGATTAGCATTACTTTTCTTGGTATGTAGTCAAAATAAATCACTTTTAACAGAACAGCTGTAACGATAGATCGTTGGACCTACTCGACAAAGTGAAAAAAAAAATAAAGACACTCAATAGACTGCAGTAAGAAACTTTGCCACATTTCCCTGCAGACAAGACAGATATAAGCCAACTCTATTTGAGAATGATAATTCCCTTCTGGTATACAGCAATTACCCTCCGGGAATTGGTGTGTTTTTTTCTCGATCATTCCTTTGTGATTATCATACGCATGTTTCAGTACTGAAAATCCTAGAAAAATCCCAAAATTGCGACTCAAAATAAATCGAAATAAAATCAAATGAGTCAATGCTAATAACTTCCTGTGGTTAAAACGTCTGATAAAATCCATTTGAAGATGCTGAAAAACATCCATCGAATGAAAAAAAATAAGACCCTTGCATCTAAAGGAGTGTTGGCGCAACACTTTGTTGCTATGGCACAGCTACACGTAAGTAAAAAATGTAAATGAATAAATCAACCTCAACAAGACACAGGTGTGGCGTCTTCTATTCACACGCCCTGAGAGTAAATAGCGAGACCACTTCAAGGGCCTTTCGGTTGATTTAAAGGTACTGGAAAAAAATTTTGACGCACAAGTTCTTGAAAATTTCCACAAAGCTTTGCATCCAAATATTTAGTTCATTTTTAATCTGAGCGTTGTAAAAGATATTTTGGTACGATGAATATATGAAGTTCATATATTTTGAACTGCGGTAAAAGATACGTATGATGCACGATCCTCGCAGTAGAGAGCGCTATTTATGCAATAGCGAAAATCAGACCTGAAAAAAAATCAGGCCAGTACGGGATTCGAACCACTGACCTCTGCGATATTTTATTCGTTAACTGCTGAAAATCTCAATAACAAGGCATAATCGAATTTCAATTAATCGGTTTGGTGGGCCAGTTCTGGCTGCTATCATATCTAAAACAAGGCATTAACTTGTAAGGTGCCTTAAACCTAGTAAATCAAATTCAACTGAAATTTAACGTGCAAAAATATCTCCATGTTCAATTTTCAGCTTAACTTCAACATGAACGATCAAATGTTTCTTAGGCTTTGCAAACTAGAATTTTAAAAATTGTACACCCTAATTATTACTTTTTGTCAAGTTGAGGAGGAGGGGAAGAGAGGGACAGAGAAATGTAAATATAGGTTTTGCTCCCGGACCCCACAGTACTTTTCTTAGAGATTACTAGCCCTCTCGTGTGGTATGTTTTATGGCCTTTCCCGGAAAGAACATTCCTTTAAGACGTTTGCTGATTCACTCAGTCGTGCATGGCTTCATTATCAGACCATTGAGAGAGCACTGCGAAGTAGATGCTATGAAAGTTTCCTAACCACAACTACTCTTTGGATTGATGAGTCTTTCCTACTGCAGAACATATACGAAGGAATTATTTCCTTCTACAAGACCCTCTTACATCACTTAATCCTTACTGAGAGGTGCAAAGGGTTGTTCCGCATTATATCGATCCCACGATCCAGAGTATTTAACAAATACCCTCTAATTTAGATTGTTGCCAGTTTTTTTTGTCCTCTTCATGTATCGAGCTAAGAACATGAGTAATTGTAACTGAAGTATTCGTAGACTCTATGTGGATAAAGATTAATTTTTTGTACCGCGCATTACATTGCTACCTTTCCTAGCGGTGAAACAAATTGCTTTCAAAGAATGAAGGATATTACAAACCTATAGGATAGGAGCATTTGAGGGATTGTTTAACCCTGAAGTAAAGTAGACGACGCTTTATGTCTATTGATAATAATTATATACGTCTATCTTTCAGAAAACTTTACTCGGAACCTTTTTTTAGATTCTACTACCTTGACACCTACATGTAAATACATTCCTCATAGAATTAAATTAAAGCTTACGCTGACAAGAATGAAATTTAAAATCTCTCCCCTTCCTGCAGGTTTTTCACTGACCTAAAGCACTTACGATTCAAAATGTGTGAACCGAAAATGTGGGTGTGACTTTAAGCAGGTCGATGAACCAAATGGTAATTGCACTAGCTAAATCATGAGTCTCAACTGATTTTTGTTTTCAGAAAAGAATACACGGTAGCGATCCGGTCATTGTGAAAACCGTCCCGCGCTGCACACGTTAGCTTTCTCTATGGTTTTCTATGGAATTGCACGAGCGGGGCGGACGGGTCATTTGACAAATATGCGTTATTGACCCAGTGGAAAAAGAACTTGGCCAACATCCAGCCATCTTGACCGAACCAGCTTAGTCAATAAAGGATCTAGAACCTTGCAAAAACATTTTTATTTGAGAAGGATCAAGAATGACATTTTTATTTCGAGAGCCGGGAAAGAAAGCCAGCTGTGTTTGTAGCACATTCAAATAATCATTAATAATTAATGAGATGACCAACTTAAATGAACATTATTCATCTTCTGCCACCATTATTCAACATTATTCAAAGCTGCCACCATTTGGACCCTCCGACCACTTATCTAACTTGGTAAGATCTAAGGATAAAGTAAACATCCGTAGTAACGCAAAGCGCAACATTATGGTCAGAGACTTGAGACCTAGTCGCCGCTTTCAGCACCTTTTTAAACGAAATTGATTGGACAATCCTCGATCTACACTCAAACTGCGATGATAAGCTGGCTACTTTTGAAACCGTTATTTGCACTGGAAGGGACATCTTGTTGCCCTTGACGATGAAGTATCGTTCCAACGAATCTGCCTGGGTTATGCCCCATCTTAAAACACTTCTTTAACAACGGCCGAATACCCTTACCAATGGCAACATGATCAAATTTAAAACTCTTCGTAACCAGGTGAACCGCGAATCTAAAAGATGCAGAAGTACCTTCTTTCAATCCAAAGTCAACCATCTGAAAGGAAATGATCCGAAATGTGGTGGAAATCGGTTAAAGTCCTATGTGGAATGAATCCTGTTTCCCCTTCAAACGATCTGCGTGTACTATTAAATCAAGAGAACGAATATCACTCTAGCAGCTACGAACATCTAACAAAATTTGCCAACTCTATCAACCAGAAATTTCTCGAACCTATGTCCTCCTTCACACCTCTTGAAACCACGACCCTGCCAATTGATGACTCTGCTCTGCTTGCCGATGTGATCACAGTGGAAAAAGTCTTTCAACTCCTTGTTCACCTTAAACCATCCAAGCTTCCGGGCCCGACTCGCGAAAATTAAGGCATGGCTGCGATTTTTTTGGGCGTGGTTACCAAGCCCTTGTAAAATCTCCTGTTGCAAAACAAATATGGCGGCGAATGCCGGACAAAAATATGTCGTCGTAGTGTTGTTTCCAGCTATGGCCGGTTTAGACAGTGGCTTTTTCCCGTGGAAGATTTCAGTAATCGTGGGTTTTTACAGTTACTTTGGTGTCGAGCAATCAGGAATCGTTTATCACCCATTTTTACAAAATATGTACTTTGGAAGAGAACGCGGCAGGTTAGGTAAGCTACTGTTAACATAATTATTAGCGATAAACTTAGCGGTTTGTCTTTACTCTCCGAGAACTGTGGATATTTCAAAAAAAAAGTATGATCCGTTTTAACCTTGCATGCCCTTTCGTTAAACTTACAACTCACACTATATACTCACCTCCCCCTCGATTTTCTCGCACGTGAAGATCAACAAAACAAGAATTTTTGTGGTGGTGGGGCACGAGTTTTCATTTAGTTAAACTTTACTTAGGTTTAATCCTTATAATGTCTAATAAAGCGGGCTTTGTCTTAAAAAGAGTACTGCTTTATAATTCTTTATGTCAAATGTCCTGCCACGGGCCGGCAGCTCTTTGCTAGCAAATGACCCACCGCGGGTACCTTACATAATTGTACAACTTGACAAATGCCCGGGGGGATGAGCAGGCTTGGAATTTACAGAGCCATTAAGTTTTGAAATTGTTGCTATTTGCTGGAATAAATGGCTGATATTGAAACTAAATTACCAATATATGTACTTCATGTTACAGTTGAGACAAAGTCTATTATATTAGACTTGTAAGATATTTAACATGAAAATTTTATTAAAGGACTATTTTTATATACTTGTAGATAAAAAGTGGATTGATAAAGGTCGGCACACACGAGGGGACTAGTCCCTACGACTAGTCCCACTGACCAGTTTCATGCGACTAGTCCCTTCGTGTGAACTACACATTTCTGTGGTCACAGGGACCAAAATTTGTTCCCTGCGACTGGTCGCACAAATTCAAACTGGTTTGAATTCGTGCGACCAGTCACAGGGACTTGTCGGATGAAACAAATGTTTGTCCCTTCGTGTGAACTGTTTGTGCAACCAGTCCCTGCGACTAAACGGTAAATAAGCCAATCATGGGTCAGTATGATGCGTGACTTCCGGTATTTGTAAACATTGCAGTTTCTATGAATTTTCACAGACTTCTAGATTTCTACAGCTGAAGAATAAAAAACTATTTCTACTTTTGTAAACATATACAGATGTCTTGGAGCCGTTTTGATGGAATTTTTACCCTATTTGACTCTGTGTCTGTTAAAAATAAAATTAAAAAAAAACAAAAACGGAACACGTAAAAGCATGAATAACCCGACTGAATAAGTGTAGTTCGTTTGCGTTGATGTTTAATAGTGCTACAATGAAAAGTTACCAAATTTTAATTGTTTTCGTGTAACGCTCCAGACTAAGAAACATCTTTTGCCTCTTAATTTTTCTATGTTCTTGTGCAATTGAGTGCCCTCATGTGAACGCCTTAAGGGACTAGTCCCTGCTACCGGTCCCCTCGTGTAAACCCTTCAAAGACTTGTCGCCGGGACTAGTCGCACGGACTAGTCGCAGGGACTAGTCCCCTTGTGTGTGCCGACCTTAAAGTTTTCTTGTGATAGTGTTATATACAGTGCATGTCATGTCTATGTCATGTCTATGCCATACATGCAAGCCTGTGTTTGTACAGTGTATGTAAAAGCCAGCCTATACAAATTATTTTAGTCGACATGAATCAGTACAAATGAACAGTGACTCCCCAATATTTAAAAAGCTCATCACATTGACCACTTTCAAAAATGGCTGCCAGATTGATATTCTTTTTGTTTAAATTTAAATTAGCCTTTCTGGCCTCGTTCTCCAGTTCAAAATTCAAAAGGATACATTATCTCAAGCGAGGCTAGTGAGGCTAATTTGAATTTAAACAAAAGAATATCAATCCAGCAGCCATTTATGAAAGTGGTGTATAAAATTATTTTCTTGTAGACAGAGTATTGTTTCTTGTCTTTTTTTACATCAGTCAAACTCGGCTCATGGAAGTCATGCTTAAGACAGTATTCCCTCTCCCAGGTGTTATGTTCTTTCTTTAATGGTGTACGCATTGTCAATATCTTCCTCTGCATTCCCGAAAGGAGGTTTTGGTACTTCTCATTGTAAAAATGACTTGTTGGGTGACATTTCTGATCTTCTTTTGCTTTATCCAAGCAGAAGACATCATCTGTCTCTCCCAAAAGTTTTGCAATGTTTTTGCAAAGCCTTGTGGCAAGTTGCTTACTGGATTGTTGACAATCATCACTTGAATTTCTGTGGTGTTCTTTTTGAAGTTGTTCTTTGAATTCAGGGGTAGTTGTAATGGTAGTATCATTTCTTTATGAAACATTTTGGAGCTTAGAACTGCTTTTCTCGAGAGGCTGGTATTCGTCTGCAGTGGAAAGTGAAGAGACATTTGTGATCTGGAGCCCCTGGTTATCTGCAGCACCATCATCTTCATCTGCAGAATCTAACAGATACTAGGTTCTCCATTGAATCATGAAAGGTTCCATTCTCCATTGCAGTTAATTCCACACTCTCTGCTTGCTCTTCAGTATCCTCATCCCAGTGTTCGAGTTCACAATTTGTTCATTGCTTGTAGATGTCATGGGGTTGTGTGCAGTTTCATTTTCTTCATCATCACTGTCTTCGCTGTCATCATCCAGAAAGTTTTTGTGGATCACTTGAACACAGTCACCATTATCTCCATACAACCTGATGACTCTATGAGGAATTGTGATTGCTTCATTGGCCAGGCAGATTTCCCAACATTGCTTGAGGTGTTGTTCTTCTAATGCCAGGCTGCTTGACCTGAAATGGTGGTGAGATGGGCCTTGAGGTCTGAAATCAAGCTCATCTGGACCATCCCGAAACTCCACTATGCAGGCAATTTGCTGCCACCAAACACCTTCACCACAGATAAGGAAATCGCTTATGCTCTGGAAGTGAGCCTGATATTCTTTAGGATTTCTCACAAATACCGATCTGGTATGATTGAGTTGGGAAATGGTGGTAATGCCTTATAATATTTTGAAATTTGGGATACTTGGGCTTTCATCGCGTTTCCCTGCCTGGTTTCTGCCATCTGTTGTTCAGCTTGAAGTCGGACAAGACTAGGTGTGATGAAATCACCAGGTCTTCTGTTTGTTAACTTTGTGATGCCTTGCAGAGTGTTGAAATGCCTCTCTTCTTCTTCTGTGTTGGCTGACTTGCCAGAAATTATTCTGTTTTGTTTAGCAGCATGTGCTGTAAGGGAATGCCAGTACCTTCCATAAAACTTGTGGGTGGTCAGGATTTCAGGTTGGCCAATGACTTCTTTACAAAGCATGGCATGCAAAAATGCTGTGTTGTGCAAACATAGCACAAGTCTTGGTGAGCGAGACTGAGCAGACAGATAAAGGAGCCTACTTAGCTCAGTCAGGGAATCCAGCAAGGACTGCACTTTGACTCTGATATTTCCTACAAAACAATGACATAATATTTATAATTATAAGACTATAATTTATCATATATTATCATAAAGTTTGAATGATTTATTTTAGAAATCAGTGCTATAGACATGTATGGTATTTTAGTATTTACTTTAAGTCCTGATGCTTTACCCACATACAAATAAAGTTAAATGAATGAATGAATAAATGAATAAATGGTACATGCAAGCTAAAATAGGCATCATGATTACTTAGGTCACAATTACTGTTGAGAATTAACACAATCTTAACAATTATGCAGAAAACTGTATAAATATATTTTGTGAAAATTGTATTTTTATATTGTATGGAGGTTGAGACTGCACTTTTTCTAGTTAGATGACTGTACAATTTGCTATCAGCTTTTGTAAGAGAACCTTTAAAATTAATTTCCTGACAGCTCAGGTAGAATCTTGAGATGTGACTGGGGAAATAAAATTTTTCAAAGCCAAAGTAGGTGTGTAGAGTCAATTAAGATCAGGGATATTAAGTATTAATTGACCTTACCTCTCAGATACAGAGCCACGACGACAGCTGCTAGGCGATAATCACAGCCACGGAGTTTCTCTTTATCAGCAAAGGTGAACTTGATGATGCTTTGAAAGTGATCACTTTCATCCCTCTCCAAGTGGGCTGGAAGTTCAGTGAGGGCATTACAGATGTGCTCTTTCACATCATGAAGAGGTTCTGTAGGTAAGACTTCATAGCTTCCTGTAAAGTAACCATAAAAGTTAACATTTCATGTAGATACTTGTACATTTTAATTTGACTGCAAGATCCATGACTTAGTTCATAATTGTTTGTGTATTTTCATCAATTCATGTGTCTAGTGTGTGCTATTGCAGAGCTTGAAAAAGTTTTACTGCACACATTTTAAGTGTGTCAGTGTATAAATGTGTACTGCTTACTGCTTACTGCTTAGTACCCTTGCATTTACTAACAAAAATATTGATTTCCTAGATCTTATCATTTAAATGTTAATGCTACATGTAATTAAACATCACTAAATGCAGTGAAACAGACCAAGCGATTTTCTCCAAATTTCATTCTTTTAGTCACTGTGGTAGCATTTCTTTTATGTAGCAAAAACTCAAATTTATACCCAAATTGATTTCTTCCAGTGTTCTTTCCTGATCAAAGAACATCATTGCTGGCACCCTTTGAATTCCCCCCATTTCCTCTTTCAAGGTCTCTTCAAGATCCTTCTTCTTGCCATCTGTAGGTAGCCCCATTGCTTGGCATTCCTCTCTTAACTCTTCCAAGTGTAGATTTTTGAAGGGTTTGAGTCCCCCATTTCTCTTCTTTCTGCCTGCAGGCCCTTGAATAACTTTCCTTAAACGATCTGTTAGTGATAACAAGGGTTTAGAAAGTGAAACAGATAAATACTTGTACTTTTTAGCATCACCACTGCAGCCCGAACAACCAGCATTTCCACCCTTCTGTTCACCACTCTCAAATTCCTGCTGTGGGCCATCACTGTGAAAACGTCTCGTGACATCTGTGATTTGAACTCCATTTGATGTCACCACATTGTTTTTCAGGCCTTTCAAACATGCCTTTCTGGTATTTATATATGCTATTTGTTCAGCTTCTGCTGACCCACATCTTGCCAGGATGTAAACTTGTGGCCATTCTACAAGCGACTGTACATCAACATTTCCTTTTCCTTGGTCTTCCATTTCTTTATTTGTGAAGTAAAGTGCCTTGTCAAACACAGCATTCACAGTCAATAACAGATAGCCATGGTTTAAAAGGGTTGAGTTGTCTGCCCAGACCATAAGATGTCTTGTCCTCTCAACATGTTCCAAATAGTTTTTCAAGTCATCCAAAGTTGCAGTTTTAAGGCAACTAGTATGTTCATTTAGTTGTGCAATCCTTTTTTTAACTTCTTCTTTGGTCATAGCAGCATAATCTTCATCGGTTCGGGCATGCATGAGTCCTAACTTTTCATGTTGCTTGAGTGTTTTGTCTCGGATGTCTGACAGCGGTATTTTTCGACCTGATACTGTGAACAGTTCTGTCTTGATAGTCACATCTTTATCAAGGACAACTTTCTTGTATGTTTCGGGTACAATCATTTCCCCAAGAATATACTCTCCACTTTCACTTTTACTCTGCAAATAAAGTGAAATATGTAATATAATTATGTAATATATTCTTCATTCATTGACTTTCTTAACAGCTGTATATAAGCCTTTGGCATGGCTAATCTGTAACCAGCTTGGTTTCCATGCCATGCCATATTTTTCCAAATAACAGTGCAGGGATTTTTTTATGATTGAGTTGTTATAAAGGGTTGTATATTGAAAAACCTACAGATGTACAAGGGAAATCAATGATTAGAATTAACAATCATCCCAATATGTAGTTAATATGTTTCAATAATCAACAAGGACTGAGCTTGCAATAGGGATGATAATATTAAAAAGGCAATTGTTCACTAAATATAATATTCTTGATTCAAATCAGGTTTAAACTATATATAATTATAGAAAAGCCATTATGCTTGTTATTTTCATTGGATAAAATTGATGTCCCAAACGTTACAAAACACTTCCAACCCTTAATGTTTCCCTTATTTGATCATTTGTGCGTGGTAGTGGCACTGATATCTCTCCACCCTGCGTTCGGTTCTGCCTCCGTCTAGCAGCAGGAGTTTTTTCCCGAAACTGTTTCAATCTGGAGAGTTGTACATTGTTGGTTTCTAAGAACTCTTTCACAACTATGTTCCCCAACTTTGTTTGCTGCATCACTCCATATTGGCAGGCAAGTTCAGAGTAATTTTTCTTTACAGGAAAAAACAAATCTAGGGATTAGATAAGTTTATGGACAAAAATCGACTTCTTGTTGTAAATGTATACTGCATTAAATTGGTACACTGATTTAAATGCTTAGTCCATTTTTTTTAAATTTTATATGATATTATTAATGTCTTTTTCGTTTTGGCTAAATAATTTTTAAACTGAGATAAAATCAAAAGTACTTTCTATTAAGCTCTTCTTAAGTTGGACATTACAATGCTTGTAAATGAAGCCCTCTTAAATAAATACGGGGCCACGTAGTGTCTAAGTTTTAAAATAATGCAGCAACTGCATGTCACGTTTCGAAAATCACGCAATGTTACGTGACGCTCCGTCCGATATTTTTCATTTACAGCATGCTCTGCTGGAGAAATGTGCCGGCTTGGCCGCAATCGAGGGAGTTTTCTTCGTGGAACATTGACTTTCTGGGAAAACTGTTCACATGAAAGACAAATCCATTCATCGGGCTCCTCATCTATTTTTGCACAACACCTAAAGGAAGAAAGTCGCGGATTACTTTAATTTCGCTTGGTAATTTTTAACAACTCCACTATACCTGAAAAAAGGAAAAAACAAAACAAACCAAAAAAGAATGTCATACCAGTCAAACCAGTGGTAGCAACTCTCGCACTGAATCATGTCGAGGTACCATGATTCTTTCGATTTTATTTCAGTTTAAAATTCATTTCGCCAAAACGAAAAAAGAAAAAAGAAAATTAATAAGCGCATGATTCGGAGCCATTCCTGCCAGCGGTGAAATACAGGAATGGCTCCAGTCTCTAGTCGTCCACCTGAACTGAGTCTGAACTCAGCAGATGGAATATCGCTGAACTAGAAAGGTCTCACCTTCGTTATGTAAGTAACCATCTCTTGTTTGACACATCGGAGTTTTCAGTCGCATTGATATTTCACTGTTCCGCTTGGAGACACACGGTTAAACAATACTCACGTGCAAGGAGTTAAGATGTAACTTATTATCTTTTACAATTTTTATCATCCAATTACAGGTCGGAGCCATTCCTGTATAAAGTATAAAGGATTTGTATGGGATTTCAGGTAAATGGTTCAAGTTGATAAATACTCACTAGAACTATCAATAAAATACAGCTTACCGTATCTGCTTGCTTGTTTTTACTTTCTGTTTGGTTATTTTCCCGATCCATTGCAATTTAAGCGATTTCCTTTAACCCCGAGTTTCCAACTGTAAGAGAATGGAGAAGGCTGCACACTCCACTTTGGGATGCCCGATGCGAGAGGCGAAAAATCCTCAGCTTAAAAGGGCCACGCAGCCACAAATCCAACGCCGAATCCAAGCCAGTACGTCCTTTTTTCAGTTCATCTCCTTCGCCGAGCAATCCGGCAACTGCAACCGACGCCAAGCGGCAGTTTCATTTCCAAAATCCAAGCCAAAAGGACGCCGAAGATGCGAGTAACTTTTCACTGTGACACACGACCGTTGAAAATCCGCTTGGTAACCCTGCCTACTCTACAAACGAAGCCTCACAAGGGTACCACACAGTCAATTCCCCACTCCAGAAACTATGAGGAATCTGGGCACGAACTTGACTCGTAGGGTATTTGTGGGATCGTTTGGGTGGACGCGCGAAACTTCAAAATGGCGGCAGAGAAAGCCATTTTTTCCAAAAAAGTTGTTATTATCGAAGAAGACATTCCCAGAGCGAAGCTTCCTCGAGAAAACGTTGAAGAGTGTACTGTACCACAGCTTAGACGATGGCTGTTGTGTAGAGGAGCGAAAACAAGCGGCAAGAAAGCCGATCTTGTCAAGAGGTTTGCTCAGCCGATGTTTTTGTCATTGATCATTTGTCAGGGTTTGTTATTTTGACATCGTTTGCTTTACGGTTTATTTTAGATATAACGACTATGTCAAGGGAGGCCTTCATTTAAAAACCTTACGAGATCCGGATGGAGGTGGGCATCTTGCGCGAAAGAAAGTCTTACTGGGTTTAATAGATGAAGTAGACCCTCCACATGTTACTGATATTTTCCCTAAGGGTGGTTTCCATGAGGATCTTACTGATTTGCCACATGTAAGAATTCTTGGTCGACCTAGTTGCAAAACTGGGGGGCAATCAAAACATTTTCGATCATAATTTCCATAGCTCATGTTTTTCGCTGCATCCTTCACCATACCAAAGCAAAGCATTAGTGTTTTATGATTGGGAAATCCAGTGTAAAAAGCAATATCTGAGTCCTTATCTTTGAACTGATTAATGTAAAATCTAAGTAGTCCCGTTTGGGTGGCAAAATTTACTTTGACCGCTTCATAACATTCAGTTTGCAAAGATTCATCTTTGTTGCGTACTTGTTCTGTTTGCATACCTTGATCACTTGTGAGCAGCACATCCTCCGTCTGACAGAGATCACTTTCTGGCAAAAGGTCTTCGGAATGGACTTTCTTTACAATTTTTTCGGAAGAAACACGCTTTAAAATACGTCGAGTTTCCACATGCTTAGACCATGGTAAATGAAGCCTGCTGCGCTTATGTCCACCCACAAAGTGATCTCCACAAATACGTGTATTATCGGCGTGGATTTTTAATGTTGCATTACGAATTAGAATTTTGTACTGTTTTCGTAATTTTTTGTCCTTTGGAATTCGGTGATACGAAAGCCCATCCTTGGTTCTGTAATTATTCGTACATCCAGGAACACAACAATTACCATGCTTTACCATTTTTTTCTTTATTGTTTTGCGAAAACTTTCCTCGCTACCGCCATTTTGAAGTTTCGCGCGTCCACCCAAACGATCCCAGACGACCCTACGAGTCAAGTTCGTGCCCAGATTCCCAATAGTTTCTGGAGTGGGGAATTGTCATCGGCAGTTTTAGTTCGAACCCCCGGTTCCCCTCGGGTAGATTCCACACGAGGCCATTGTCTAAATCGCCCAATCAAATTAGCGCGGCAATATTTACGAATATTCAAAACAACGTCGTACGCCTTTAAGCTGATCTCGATTTCTGAGCTAAAGACAAATGTTTTCCCCAAACAAGCGTGCTTTTGACGATGGTAATACAGAAAGCGCGGTTTCCATCCAGACTGGAATATCCCTTCAGACGATGACTATGGGTCATTTTCATTTTCTTTTGGGTTTGGTTTTTACCTGTGCGTAGCCTTCTCTTTTTGAACCGGTCAAGATCAGAGAAACTAAGTTGGGCACAAAATTTTGGTTATTTACGGTGACAAAAGAAGATGGATACTCTGCTGGGATGAGGAGCTGTTATTACTCACCCATTGTGCCCAATTCCCACAGAAGTATTCCAAAGGACCACCTACCGAAGAAGACAAAAATGATCAGATTAAGTTACTTTGTATAATCCCGGTACTCCGTTAATCAACTGATATCTCTGAGTTTAGTTCTAGGATGGTGAAAAGAATATGCAAATGATCATGACGCTGAACTAGAAGCCAGTGGGATGACTGAGGCTGATAATTAAAGTGGGAGAGGAATTCTGGTCTTTAAGTTCAGTTCAGACATTGAACAGAACAGAACTTGTAAAAATAAAAGACAAAAAAAACAAACTTTCCCTCAATAAGTGCTCTGCTCTAATAAGTACTCACACGTCACTTTTAGAAGTATACATGCCGCTGTTTAGCGACTCAGGTGCCATCCATTTGATTGGCAGTTTCTTCGCGTTTTTTACTTCATATTTATTACACGACTCGGGCAGTCAGAGGGCCAATAACTAAAATTAACCAATCAAAATGCTCTATTGCCGGTCCAATATTCTCTAAGTATTGGACCGGGCACTGTCCCGAATGGTCCCGAATGATACCGCACTTGTGTCCCTTTGGACTTCAGTCGTATAATAAATCTCTTATTAACCAAGCTTGCTCGGGAACGTACTGGAAGAATATCGGCCCTCAGTCTTTTTTGTACGGACCTCGCTGCGCTCGGTCCGTACTGTCAAGACCTCGGGCCGATATTCTCCCAGTACGGCCCTCGCGCTTGGTTAATAAGATATATATATCTCCATACGTGTGACGTAACAGGCCAAAGTCAGCAATCTTCACAGCTTTCTCTTCACCAAGAAAGATGTTCCGTGCGGCCAGATCGCGGTGAACAAAACCTTTACCAGTTAGGTATTCCTGTTCATAAAGGAAACAAAAAAAAAAACATGGTCCTCACTACCCACGTCTCATTTTTCTTTGTGTTATTTTTTTCGCAACACGGCCAAGGAGAGCATCAATAAGACAGCTTTCTCAACGCCATTTCCCAAGTGTAGATTTGAATCGTTTGGATATCAAAAATCACACGTTTAACTGAATTTCTTACCACATTTCTTATCGTTTGCTCCAGTTCGTAGCAAAGTAATTTTTTTGGACAAAAAGCATTCGGCTTTTGTAGCTAGGATAATAGGAAACGAGTTAATTTTTTCATCTCTGGAAAGTGACTTGCAACATCAAGATCCAAGATATCATCGATTTAAAAGACCTACCATTCCCTTTGCTATCTGCCATGCAAAACAGAGTACATCTTCAACGGTGAAGTCAACTGCCTGCGCACCATCCGTTTCCTGTTGTTGCTCCAGGTGATCTCCGGAGGTTGTGGCAAGGCACATGTGGTTTTATATGAAATGGCATTAGCTCTCTCTTCTTCAATCGAGGACTTTACTTCATCTCTCCCTTTATCTTCATTTTTTTTTTTGTTTACTGCTGTATTGATGTTCAAATCGTCTCAGTCTCCTTCACTACAGGGCCGGAAATTGGGGCTAGAATCTTTCAAACTAAAGTTTGTACTGGCAGTGGGTAAAATCACTTCCGTCTGACTCAGGTGGCCTAGTTCACTGGACTGTTGACTCAGTAATTTCTTTTCCCCTCCGAATCCAGATGGAAACTCAGGTTGGGAATTTCCGATTTGAAGTACTGTGGTATCATTCCTATTCTCGTCTATGAAAGGCTGTTCTATAGTGATTGAAATGCCCGACGTGAGAATGAAGCCTTCAGTGTTCTTCGGTAACTTCCCGCGTGAAATCCTGCGCAGTCGTCAGTTTCTTTCCAGTGTCATGACTACGTTCTTTGACTCATCAACTGAGGCACTTTCATTTGAACTCACAGTACTGTCTGATAAATCGTCCACGGAGTCAAGAACAACACCATCAATGCCGTTTTTGCATTTTACCTGAAATCGATTGGCGATGACGTCAGAACATTTTCAATTGTCAATTTCGAGAACAAAGCAGTTAACAGAAACGTCAAACTATTTTGAATTGTAAAAGTTGGACCCATTACTTTCGATCACAGGTATTTGAAACTCTGTGAAGTGAAAAAGTGAAATGAATCATCAGCACCCGTTAAAAACCCGCGTGGTATTTGGCAAATCAAACAGACCTCCGAATTCTGAAGTTGTTTGGACGCTACTTGTGCTTAACAAGGGATCTAAGTGGTTTTTCCAGTAAAACCTAGTTTTGAGGATGCAAATTCTGCCTGCTGTCCTTTGCTCCTCAGCCACTGAAGAAGATCTCCATGTCGAATATATTCCAGGATTAGCATGATGGGCTCTGACTTTGTCCAGTAGCCAATCGTGCTTAGCACAATGGTGTGGGTACCAACTCGCTGCATAAATGAAATTTCTCTGAGAAACCGTTCTTTCGCTTCTTCGCCAGTTCTTTCTGAAAGGGTTATGATAGTACAGAGCAAAATTAAGTCCTCAGTTAGACCACTGAAGCTTGTATTCGCCTAATGACGATGAAGAATGGTCGGAATGATCCCAATACATTTGTGATTGCTCACCATGTAGCAGTTTTACAGCGACTTCTCTTCCCTCGTTGATTTCCACTCTTTCCTCTTTTGGCTTCAACCCTCGGCATTTCTTTTAGAATTCCTTTGTGTACTTTTCCAAACGCTCCTCTGCCCAGCTCCTCCATAATTGTTACACGTTCCGGGGGAATCTCTTTTAACAGCAAGGGAATGATTTCTGACTTCGATCTGAAGAAACACAAAGATTTCACACTTCATTTTGTTTACAAGACATCACAGAGGCGACTGAAACTAGCTTTTCCAGAGAGTACATTCAATTAAATGCATGTTAATTGAGTCTAGCCTCTTCGAATTCCCTGAGAAAAGGTAGTCACTTGCTCTCTCACTCACTCACTCGCAGATGTAGTAATGCTCTAGAATGAAATATTCTGCGTTCGCTTGAGTGAGTTAGCTTACAAATGTCTAGAAGAATTTTTTCCCAACCTTCTTCTCTTGTGGCCTCTCTTTTTTCTCTTTTTTCTCTTCTGCCTGTAGCAAAGGATTCCCACGGAACTGAGAATAAGAAACCCACATCCCACGGGTACAATGGTTAGGCTTCGTTCACGATGATTATCAGTGATCTGACCAATTTTTAATAGCAATTCGTTTGTGGCGTCACTTTCTCGGCTCCCAACTCATTTCAAGCAGTCACTTTCAGAATGTATTCAGTATTACACTTGAGGAGATTCCTTGAAGTAGTGTCCGCGGTTACATTGATTTCATGACAGGAATCCTCTTCAGTTGTACATTGCACCTCTCTCTCTCTCTCTCTCTCTCTCTCTCTCTCTCTCTCTCTCTCTCTCTCTCTCTCTCTCTCTCTCTCTCTCTCTCTCTCTCTCTGTAAGATACTGAATACATGGTCAACGTACAGCCGATTTCGTGTGGACTACTCCATTGGAGGTTCACATCACATCCAGACATCTGAACACATTTATCTGGAAATGAGTGATAAAGGATTTTTCAAGGTCAAGGAGCACAGTTAAAACACGGTGATCATCGGTATGTGACCCGTTTACCGACTTATATAAGCCGACAGATGGTCAGATTCTTCCGCGTGAGTGTAACTAAGCTCGCGAGATTCATTGATCTTGAAATTTTTAAGTCTCTGTCGTTAAAAGTTTCATCTTTCCAGCGTCAACTAAGCAGTATAGAGTCATTCGTCACAGGATGTATGGGAGTCCTCGAAAACATAATCTCAACACTTGCATATATCTTTTAGTTTCAGAAAACTTATCTCGCTATTTAAAACAAATCACGTCAGTGTTTGGTTCTCGTTTAGCCGAGGGATTCTTAGAGGATTCATCACCTACACCTGAAACGTAACGAACTAACTTTAGCTCCCTGTAAAATCGTAGACTCCTTTCCTGCGTCTCGACGAACAGCCGGATCCTCTTTTTCTCTTAAGAGGTAGAGGGAAAACTAAAAAGAAACGAAAACTCTCCTATGGAAGATTTTTCTTCCTTTTCATGGCATTCAGGAATACAACAACTCGTGTACATAGCGAAATAGAACAGAATAGATCGAAAACGACGCATTATCTTTCCAGAGCCGCACTCTTAAAACAAAACCCGAGGCCTTACTGGTCACGCTGTCCTGCAACAAAGGCCTGGGCCGACCGAATAACGAATGCAAGTCGTCGCGCGGACTTTGTCTCTTTGTAAATGTTTCTAAAACGATATGTTAGCTTTAGGACTACGTCTAATTTGACGCTGTGCGGGAGGTCGAGGTCGATGGCATCTATTAATTAGTTAATTTGGTTAGGCAGGGGATGTTAAAGAACCCACTCACGAGATTACTGTGATGTGGTCTGGCCTGTTTACTGGGAATTGGGGGGGAGGGGGCATCTTCAAATAAGTTTCCTTCGATTGTTTGTAAACTGCTGATGCAGTCCGGCCAAAGTCCCCCGAAAAGTGTTGTAATGCGCATTTGATCATATCCACATGTTAATTTGCGCAATATAAATATTAAATTATTATTATTATTGTTATTATTATTATTATTATTAAGATTATTATTAAGATTATTATTAAGATTATTATGTTGGTTGACAGTGATCCCGATAAAGGAGATGAATTTTAATTTGAACAAAAGAGAATTCAGAGACGCAATTAAAATAAGGTATGACTTGGAGATCGCTGACCTACCTGCCATGTGCACATGTGGGGACTTTTTTACCGTTGATCATGCATGCTATGGTCTGCCAGCATGGCGGGCTGATCATTCAAAGGCACAATGAGATTAGGGATCTAGAAGCGGAAATGTTGCGCATGGTTTGCACTGACGTAGAGACAGAGCCAGTTCTTCAGGAAATCACTGGGGAAGAGCTAAACAGAGGCGCAAACAGAGCGCCCGATGCCCGACTAGATATCCACGTTCGCGGGTTTTGGGACAGACAACAATCTGCGTACTTCGATGTTCGGGTGTGTCACCCAAACGCAGATTCGTATCGAGAACTGTCTCCGAAACAGATATTCCAACTACATGAAAAGGAGAAGAAGAGGCAATACAGCAGGCGTGTTTTGGAAGTGGAGCAAGCGACATTCACACAAGTAGTTTTTACAAGTACAGGTGGAATGGCCGATGAATGCAAGAGATTCCATAGCCGCCTCGCAGAGTTACTTGCGTTAAAGAAAGGAGATGACTACGCTACAACCATATCTTGGATAAGGGCGAAGATATCCTTTGCCATTCTACGTTCAGCTTTGCTGTGTCTCAGAGGAACCAGGAGAAAGAGAAGAGTAGCCAATATATCTAACACTGACATTACATCGGAAAGTGCGCAAGCCAGAATTTAAGTAGTCAATTTTTTATTATATAGCTTAGTTTACAGAATTTTCTTTTTTTTTTTTTAGAGAACTGCTTTTTGTGAAATATTTTTTAAGGAAAAATTTATTATTATTATTATTAAGGACGTCGATCATGTATCATCAATTTATTTGCTGTTCTGCTGAATGAAGCTGAAGCAATATATGGCAGACATAAGATGAATTCTGCTACTCATGTAGAACAGTTGTTAATACCGAAGAGATTCAAGACTTTTCTCTCAGCTAGAGACTTTCTAAACTTGTTTTAATATTTATATCTTAATCTGTCTTAATTTTGTTTGTTATCCTGTATTTTACTGATTTTGTGAAATAAAAGATCATGTATTAAAAAAAATTATTAAGATTGTTAAAATATAATTATTATTATTATTACTATTATTACTATTAAGATGTTTTGATGTTTTGGAGTGCAAGAAAAAGGCGCTGGAGCTTGTTTCTTCAGAGAATCCTCCTTGCAATGAGAATGGAAGGAAGAGAGGATATATTGGTGTTATGAAAGAGTTGTGGGATGATATGGGATACACGAACTTACATTTGAAGAGCCAAAACGTACGGGACCAAGGTTCGAGGCTAGAGAAAATAAGAAATAAAGGAACAGATCTAACCATCAAAGAGAGAAGGGTCACACATTTGGGGAATATCACATTTACAAGTGAATATTCTAGTAAGGAAAATATTGAAAATGAAAGTCAAAACAACCAAAAGGATAGGGAAAATGGAAATGCTAATTATCTAACAAGAGGCTTGAATTTACATAACGCAGAGCCACAGCAAACCCCAGAGGAAGGCAGAGTTACAATGGGTGATTGGCCGGATGTTTCTGATGATGTTCCTGGGTGTTTACCCGATTATAAGACTATCAACTTGCCAGTATCGGTTATTTGGGGCCGAAATTCCAACGGGGAAATTATAACAATCACCACTGCTACGATTGATGATGCATACAATGAAGTAACAACTTGGAGAAAAAACACTTTCTTAGTTCCATACGATAAAAATGGTCGCTACTTTATCGATCAGTTAACGAAGCACATTGACGATTGGAACAATGGATCACCCATGCAACACCTTGCGCTAAAAGCCGTTATTGTTCTTCTCGCTGTTGCGCTACAAAAACCTGGTCAGAGATCGAAAGCAAAGGAACAATAAGAATGTCTTGAGAAACGATTAATACTGTGGAGAAATGGCGAGATCGAGTCCCTATTACGCGAAGGGAGAATAATCCAACGGCGCTTATCAAAGTCGAACAAGAATGATCCACCAAATGAAGCACGCATTTTTGCAAAGTTGGTCATGGAGGGCCAGATTAATTCGGCCCTGCGATATCTCAGTCAAGATGATAGCAGAGGAGTATTACCGCTGACCAGCGATGTTGTGAGACAACTGAGAGAAAAACACCTTGATGTGCAGAGGGCCAAGCTTGGGTCGATGATGTTCGGGCCTGTGGAAGATATACCTGACTTGGTGTTTCAAGGAATTAATGAAGAGCTTGTGAGAGAAGCTGCATTAAGAACTAAGGGGTCTGGCGGCCCCTCGGATGTGGACGCCAATGGCTTCGAGAGCATCTTGGCGTGCAAGTCTTTTAAGAGATCAATTATCAACCTATGTGAGTCTATTAATACACTCAAAAGAAGACTATGCACGGAATTTGTTGATCCGCTGACCATTGAACCTATCGTGGCCATTCCGCTTGACAAGGGTAACGGTGAGGTGCGCCCAATTGGTGTAGGCGAGGTGATTAGAAGAAATAATTGGCAAATGCGTCACGAGAGTCACAAAACAAGATGTGATCAACGCTAGTGGGGCCATGCAGATCAGCGCTGGTCAAAAGAGTGGCGGGGAAGCCGCAATACATGCCATGCGCAATATCTTTGAAGGTGATGAAACTGATGCCGCCTTACTAATTGACGCCTCTAACGCCTTCGATTCACTAAACAGAGCGGACGCGCTTAATAACATCAGAGTGCTATGCCCATTGTTCGCCATCTATGTAACTAACACTTATTGAGTTCCTGCGCGCCTTTTTGTGGTTGGTGGTAGTGACCTTAAATCTGCAGAAGGAACCACACAAGGAGACCCCTTAGCTATGTCAATGTATGCAATTAGTCTACAACCGTTAATGTCGTTACTTCAAAATCGAAGCACTGCAAAACAATGCTGGTTCACGGATGACGTTACTGAAGCAGGATCCCTAGAAGAGGTTAAGCAATGGTGGGATGAGTTGAGAGAGGCTGGTCCGACCCTTGGATATTATCCTAACTCCAAGAAATGCCGGCTTGTTGTTAAGCCGGAAAAGGAAGGCCACGCGAAGGAAATGTTCGCAGGGACTGGTATCAACATCACCACCGAGGGATGCAAACACCTTGGCGCTACGCTGGGCTCTCGGTCTTATCTTGAGCAATATGTGGGTAGCAAGGTAGAAGAGTGGGTTAAAGAAGTGACGAGGTTGGCGGAGTTTGCAAGATCTCAGTCATAAGCTAGTTACGCCGCATTCACATTTGGGCTTCGACACCGGTGGACGTACTTTATGAGAACACTGCCGGATATTGAGAACCTACTGCAGCCTTTAGAGCATGCAATCTCGAATGTACTTATACCGTCGCTCATAGAACGTAACTGTTCAGAGGAAGAGCGCAGTCTAGTAGCATTACTGGTGCGTATTAGAGGCTTTGGGCTCATTAATCCATCTGATACTGCGGATGCGGAGTATTCAGCGTCTGTTAAGGTAAGCGCTCCACTTGTAAGCAAAATAGAGGCACAATCCCAGGAGACCCCAGAAGAGGCCGAGGTACAACGACTGGTATACGTCACCCGGAAAGAAAAAGATGATAGACTAAAAGAAAAGCTCGAGGAGGTGAAGGCCTTATTACCAGACAAGACACAGAGAGCAGTAGACTTGGCCTGTAAAAAAGGCGCATCCAACTGGCTTACAGTTATTCCTCTCAAAGACATGGATTTTGATCTCAACAAGCGGGAATTTCTGGACGCTGTGAGGCTTCGATATGATTGGCCAATACCCGATAATCCATCAGTATGTGTTTGTGGGAGCTTGTTTACAGTGGATCACACGAGGATCTGCTAGCGTGGAGGCTTAGTCATTCAGCGACGAAATGAAATACGCGATATACAGGCCGAGCTGCTCGACATGGTTTGTTATGATGTGCAGGTGGGACCGGCTTTACAACCTATTACAGGCGAAGAATTTCCCAGAGGGACTAATCAAGCCCCTGACGCACGCCTCGAAGTTCACTGTAGGGGTTTCTAGGAGCGAAATAGGGCTACCTTTTTCGATATAAGGGTGTGTCATCCCAATGCAGACTCATACAGAGATCTTAGCCCCAAGCAGATTTACAGGATTCATGGAAATGAAAAGAAGCGAAAATACAACTCCCGTGTAACAGAAGTGGAGCAAGGTACTTTCACCCCACTGGTATTTAGAACGACGAGGGGGGGGGGGGGGGACTGACGAATGCCTGAGGTACCACTCAAGATTAGCCGAGCTATTATCTGCAAAAAAGCAAGAGAGCTACGCCACAACAATTTCATGAGTCAGAGCGAAAGTTTCCCTTGCAATTTTTCGGAGCGCGCTCCTATGTCTAAGGGGATCTAGAACCCCGAGAAGAAGGAGGAACTTAGACATTAAAGACTGGGATCTGGAGGTAGAGAAGGGTCGAGCAAGACTTCCTTAAACTCATCAGCTATAGATTATTTTTCTTATTATTCTTTTGCGTTGAACTTTTGAAGAATTTGCTGTCGGAAATCATGCGTAATATTGTGATCATTAGTCGTTTGTTACCTTTAGCGTGATTTTCGCTATGTTTGATCATAAACAATGTGACTTGAGAAAATGTCAAATGACACGCCCAAAACCAATGATTGACAGTGATAAAAGATGTAGCAGAACACGTGAGCGGAGAGGAGACTTTGGAACAGTGACAGCGAGGGGAGTTGTTGTTGATTTCGTTGTTAGCGTTCGGTTATTGATAATAAACGAGAAGAAATTGGGACTTATGTGAGCGTGTTGGTTCAATCTTGGAGGCAATTCCCAACATTGCATTACCTTTGTCAAATCAGCACATTATAATTTTATTATTCATAGCCATATAATTATGTAGTTTAGGTCAGTGATATTTTTCCTTAAAGAGCGCGATTTTAATTTGGGAGTTTTTACCAATTTAAAAAATTTTCTTGTTCTCCACAAATCTTTACAATCAATTGAATATCAAAGTAATCGTCGACTCTTTCACACCATTGACCTCGAAATCGAAATTCGACAAATGTCACCCCTCTCTGTCGCAAAGGTGATGCGTTCAAATCCCATATGGGCCTGACTTTTTTTCCCGGTTTATTTTCACTACTGCTTAATTAGTGTTCATTACTGCGAAGATCACTCTCATATTCATCAGGATCATTTTGTTATGATTGACAAGTTCATGTGATCTGCTATGATCTGCTATGTGATCTGCTGTGATCTGCTGTGTGATCTGCTATGATTGGCAGCCAGTTCAAAAGCTGTTAGCGGGAAGCCGGATAATTTACTGATCCATGTAGAAAACGAACTTTTCTTGCTGGTCTCTCCCTCACTCTCTGTACATAACTTTTTACCAAAATTGGGACTTGTATCATGGCAATGGCACCTTTCAAAGGGTGGAAAGTTCCAACAGTTTTTATCCATACGTGAACAATTTTTGTTTCAGTCCGTGTCAAAAGTCAACTCGTCTTTCCCGCTTCCATTACTTGCACATTGAGAGGGTTTTGATCAAGGGGTTCGCCGTTTATCATAACTTCGACTATATAAATACCTGGTACCTTAGCTACAAACTTAACTTGAAAAGTTCCGTTTTCCTCTTGGTAGATTTTCAGGCTTGCTATCTGATCAGCAGGCTCCATGCGTACTTCAGCCTGAACTTTCTGCTTTTTATTTCTGAATTCATCTTTGTGCAGTTTTGGGCAAATCGATATCGCTCCTTCTTCACCAGCTCGGAAACTTTGGCCGTCTAGCGTTGATTCATTTCCATCTATATTGATTGTTGCGAATCCAAGGTTCAAACTCTCAGGTGACCATGTTGGAACGAATTGGACAAACGGACTGACGGAAACTGTTGGTACTTGAGTTTCACTGAGCTCTTTTAATCGCTCTTCTAAATACTTTTTGCTTTGTTCGACATCTGAGGTTGGCCTTCTCTGCTGCAAGTCGTTACCGAACTCAACTGTTTGGTTTATTTGCCTGAGCAAAGACTTGGCAGATTCCCTTGCTGAACTCAGTTTTTCGATCCTCGACGCGCGCGTGTTCTCGAGGGATGTAATGGCTTCACTCTCGAGTGCTCGAACCCTCGCGATCATTTTTTCCACTGCTTGAGAAACTTGGTGTTTCGCAGCAGCCAAGCTGCATTCCAAATCTTGTTTATTCGTCTCCATTTGACGAAGAATTTCAGTGTAAGTCTCTCTTTTTTTTTTCATCGCCTCAACTTCGGACATGATCTTGGCTTTTTCGGCGTCTGCTGCCTCGTCAAGCGGCACAACATCGTGGCTTCTGTGATCCGTGTCATTACAAATTTGACAAATACAACTTTGACATTGAAAACAGTAAAACTTCAATACTTCTCGCTCGTGTTGCTTTTGTGAGCAAAATAACGGCCGTTTTAACAAGGCTTCGTAATCCTCTGTTTTAAACTGTTTCAAAAGCGTCACTTTATGCCCTTGAAACGCAGTTGTGCGGAACAATTCGTGAGCTTTTACGCAATCACAGCACATAAATTTCTGGCAATCAAAACAGTAGCTCGTTTCGGCACTGTGTTTCCGACATATACTACAATCTACTGCACTTCCTTCACTATTTTTTCGAACAGCAAGAAGGCTCAATAAGTTTTTGTGTTGAAAACTGCTCGGCAAATCGGTGAAACGACTTCCTTCAGGGATGTCAAGGTCTGTCTGGCACTCAGGGCATCGATAGCGTCCCTGTTTCTGAGTCGCCAGAGCATGTTTTTTCAAGCATTCACAGCAGAAAGTATGAAGACAAGCTATAGTCTTGGGATCTGTGTAGGTGTCCGAGCAAATCGGACATATAACATGTTCGACAAGGTTTTCCAGAAGTGCCTCCATTGCAACATAGCCTCATACATAAGTGTTTGCATTTTGGAGAAATTTTAATATATTAATTACACGCATTCTATTTTTAAGTCGTAAATCCGATCAATGGACGACAGTCACTGAACAAGCGCGTGTTGAACCAATCGGTCACGCGTGGAAAAAAATACAAGGGACCTTACGCAAACCGACGGCAACAGGAAATCAGAACGTGTTGGCTAGCCGTCCTGTACCCAAAGTTTCCAAAATTGGTTTGATCGGAGAACGGGAACCTTGATGCGAATTATTTATCTCAGTTCTGCTTACATATTATATATCACACTGAGGTTGAGATATAGCTCTGTTTAAATCGGTTTACACATCTAGCCATTTGCGAAATTATTTTTTAATCGACGTTTTCCACGGCTTTTCATTCCTGAACGCTTAGGTCCCAATTATTCGACTTGGATCGCCGCTTGTACAGCGGTAAGATGATGAAAAATATCAAATAGCGTGATCGGAAACCGGCCATCTGTGTTGTACGTGTGTAAGGTACATCATGTCAATTTTTATATTAACAAAAAAAAAAAACTTATCTTTAGAACAAAAATTTAATTAAAAAATCCTATACCGTTTTTACAAATATGCTTTTATATTGTATCTTTTATACATTCAGTCATGGTATTGTCATTATAATAGTTTTTTTTTCTTTTCGGGACTGTTTCAATAGTTCTGCGCCATATTTTATTTTAGAAGCAATAACAGATTTTGTTTACGTCTCATTTAAAGCCGTTATATCCTTCATTATAGCTTTTGCCCGGTAGCAGTCGGGTAGCACTAGTCAAAATATTAGCCCGTGGGGAGTTTTCCTCCCCCCACGCCTTGCAATTTTCAAATTAAAATTGATTGAAGTTTAAAATAGGTAAAATTACAAGGTTTTAACAGCCTGGTCAACTGCACTTATTCGATAGGACCTAGGTAGGCGGCTGAAATTTCCCATATGACCATAAAAATATTTATATTAATCGTGCTGACATGACAGTGATAATTTCCGTGTTCCGAGGTTCAGTATAGGAGGTCTGGTTACTACGAAATTTGAAACCGCTGGTCTTTTGCAAGCCCTGAGAGTCTCATAGCAACGGAAAAACCAATCAGAGAGTGCAACAGTTGCTATCCGACATAAACTAAACGACGTAAGTAATATGGCCTCCAAAGAGCGGTGAATCTCAAGGCGTGAACAGTATTTTTTCAACTCTATTCTCTTCTAAAAGGAGCCTAGAGGGATCTGTTATGGCCGATAATGAACTAGGGGGTGAAATCAGTGACAATGAGAGCGATCTGAGTCTTCACGGAGAGAGCGAATGTGAGGGTGAAGACAGCGGTGGCGAAGATGTTCGGGAGCCCGTCACTGGAACGACACCAGACGATCGAACAGCTACTCCCAAGAAATCAAAAGCTAAAAAGAAGAAGAAAAAGTGAGAAAATGTTCCAAAAAAAATTAAGGAATATACTCAGGGATGAATTCTAAGAGATTTCTTTACACGCTCATCGCCAGCGATTATTGATTGTAAACAAATGGGTTTCTGTTTTTCAGGTGGATGAACGTGTGCTTGACAAACTGCAAGTATGATAGTGGTAAGTATCTTCTATCAGAAAATACAATCAGCACTTCTTTTGAAATTGAGACCTCATCCACGTTTTCTCTGCCGTAACTGATTATTTTAATTTTCTTTCAACAGTTCGTAGGGTAACGAAACGATTCGGCATGAAAGAAGTCGGCGAGGATGAAGATTGGGCTTTGTTCTGGACAGATTGCTCTGTTGCTTTGGAACGTTGTATGGACATGAAACGGTACCAGGTGCGTTAAAACTACACGACAAAGACAGTAAACTATCGATATTTCCATTTCTTATGCTTCGAAATTTACATACATACAGTCTCGTTTACCCTTAGAATTCAAGCAATGATTAATTAGTTCATATCCTGCATCGTTAATTTGATCTTGAACATGAAAATGCAGGTGCACTAATAGGCCTAATTTTCAGTGTGAGGCAGTGAGTAAGCTTTGTCTTTTACACACTGAAGCTCGTTGATAACATGGTATATCCTTGAGGCTGGAACATTTTTGATGCTTGTATAGCAACGTTTCAGCTGTAAAATGTCACACTTAATCATGAAAGCGTTTAATGGTAATCTTGTTGCCAGCTACCTCATAATTTTGAATTTGAAATTCATGTAAAGAATGAGAAAAACGGGAATATGTATTCATTGTTAATGATAATCTGGCCTGCGAAGTTGTAAATGTCTCTTAATTAGTTCTTTAAAACACGCACTCTTTCAAGCACACAGCTGTTTGTTGACATGATGTGTAAATGAAAGGGACTGTTGCTATTATTAAATATCTTTATTTGGAATCGAGCCCTTGAGAAGCATTTCTGAATTGTTATTTTAGAACTATTACTGAAAAGGTTTGATGAAACTATGATAAGGAAATACAGTACCATATGATTATAATGTTAAAAGCACTAAGTAAAATGATATTTTTCATAAACCCTGTAAAATCATGGGTTAGCTGATACGAAGTAGTTGTAATGACTTTGTAATAAGTGCATTGAGCTATAGATGAATAGGTGATGGGGTTTAGTTGTTGGCTTGACTTTTGTTCCTGAGCAAGTTACCAATTTACAATTACAATGGACCTTCATATATTGCCCCTCTTCCATTTTAGAGTATTGAAAGAAAGGCTAGAGGTGACCTTGCGATAGGCTAACATCCTGTCCAGAGGGAGAGGCAATACTTTCACTTACTTAATGCTATAAAAATCGTTACAAGCAGTTGTTAGATTGGTTCATGAGGCGAGAGATTAGATTCAACCTTTACCAGATAAATCTAGTACCATCCACAGGCATTTAGTGGCACAGATCTAAAATCTTTCTCTCCTTCCTTGTCTGTGCATTGCCTTTAATTACCATGCAAATAATTACCGGTATCTTAAAAATTCACCCTTATTCTTGCTTATCAACCTTTAAACAGAAAATAAACCATTTTCCCGGTATGAGTGAGATTTGCCGCAAGGATCTTTTGGCAAGGAACATGAACCGTTTATGGAAACAGTTTCCCAAGGAGTATGCTGTGTTTCCTAAGACATGGTGCTTGCCAGCAGAGTAAGTGACCTGTTTCATTTTCCAGAATTGCCTAGAACAAGTCTGTTTGTCCCTAATGTCATTTTTAAGGACAAATTATATGTAGCTCAGCTTAACAAGGGTTTGGGAATTTTAAGCAGCTATTTTATTTTCACCTGCATATCATATTCATTTTAGGCTATGAATCATTAGTTATTCTAACAAGGTATTATAAATTTTTTGCAAGAATTTTCAATCAGCCCTGCATTTTTTTTTCTCACGGAATGCTGTTAAATCGGCCCACAGACAATCCAAAATAATTAGAGTTACACAAAATAATTCTCTATTTGTGTATGTCATTTATTATCCCTAGTGCATAAAAAAAAGCCCTAACACTGTTTGATCCTCCTTTTCGATTGTTTTCCTTTTATTTCCATTTTGGACACAAGGAAGGTTTGATATTGCATGAAAAGTCATAAAGATCAGCCCAATATTCGATACCATCCCTTAGTTGCATTATAAGTTAAATGGTAACTAGTTTCTGTGAGGTATGACCCATTGATAGTTTCTTAATTCTTTCACACCCAAGTGTTTTCATGTAAGGCTTCAATTTTTGCATAAACTTGAAATATAGTTTGACTGTAATCAATTGATACAATAGGTAAAACAAAACTTTACCTTAAATACTGACCATGATGAAATTATGACAGCTAGAAAATTAACATGTTGGCTTTAAAGTAATGGTATTTTCTTTTTAATGGCATTTAGTTATGGAGAATTACAAGCATACTGTCGACAGAAGAAGAATAAAACATTTATTCTCAAACCAGATAGTGGTAGCCAGGGAAAGGGTATTTTCCTGACCAAGAATCCAAAGGTCGGTTTTATAACTCATGTTTCAAAGGTCCAGTCAAGTTGTAGAGAATTGTTTTTAAATCTTGCACTGATTGTGTCTATAGCTGTAGGTAATGGACCAAACCAATAAAAAAAAAAAATTTTCCTATCTTCACAATACAACATCTTTATAGTGTGCTGTGAAGATTCTGTTGTTTAATCGTAGAGTCACCACATGGTTTTTGTGCTTTTTTGAAAAGCTTTTTCATTGCTGCACCACTTCAATGAATTTTCTGTAAGATTTGCTTTACTGAATTATCATGGAAAGTGCAAGTAAATATCTGATAGTTGATTTGAAAATGGAAAAGTCAGTGTTCTGTATCTTGGACAGAAAATTGTAAAAATTGGTTTCCAGCAGAACTATCTTGCATTGGAAGCTGCATTAATTTTTTTTTTTAAGTTCCTGAGCCAAATATGCTGATACCCAAAATGATTTTCTGGCAAATATAGTAAATTTTTTCCTTCTTTTTGTTAAAAGTGAGGGTGAAATTTTCCTTGATGTAACCTATTTGCCAATTTAGTACATTTGGATGTTTATTACATGCTAAGACAGAACGACTGAAATGTGTTCCTTTACTAATATTGAATAAATTTAATATTAACTAATTTTTCTTTCTTCTGATTAACAGGATATTAAGCCAGGTGAACACATGGTTTGTCAGCAGTATGTCTCCAAACCCTTTCTTATCGATGGATTTAAGTTTGATCTGAGGGTGTATGTGCTGGTTACATCTTGTGATCCTCTCAGAATATTTGTTTATGAAGATGGTTTGGGAAGATTTGCTACCCTAAAGTACATGGAACCAAGTAACCACAATGTGGTGAGTACAATAAGTCAAAGAAAAGCTTTCTCAAAATTGTTAGAACCTACACTGCATAGTGTGTACTTGTATGCAGGGATTGAAAATTGAAGATATACCTGTAATTCGCACAGCCTGAAGTAAAATTTTGCCAATAGATACATGTAATCAAACTACAGCTGCAATAATAGCAAATATCTAGTGCACAATTCTGTATGTGTTAAGTCAGTTTAATAATTGAATAACTTTGACCTTGTTTCCATTATGATAGTGACTGGGTACATTTGTGATAGCAGGTCCCTGAGGCCTTGCATAATTTAAAGGTATTCTGCCACCAACATTGAATGCTAGTTCCCCTGGTGCAATTTCTTTATAATTAATTTAATTGATTGCAATCAGTTTACCTGAGCACCAGGCACTGAATCTACTGCAGTGATATTTGAAATGTATAAACTCTTGACAGAAAAAGTTGCAAAAAAAATTTACAAACTGTTTTTCAAGATGCGTAGAATGAATTAAGTCTTAAGAAAATGGGAATAAGGTGGGAGTCTTTTCCAAGCTGCTATTACTGCTTATAATAACAGGTTGAAATCTTTTGTAAGTGCGAGCCATTGTGAAATGATAAATTAAACCATGTTTTCGAGAATGTCTTAAATGAAACTTTTGTAATCCTCCAAATTGTGCACAAATCCTGTAACAGTTATAAAACTAACTGTATTTTACAGGAGACTTTATGCCATTGTTAATTTGTACATAACATTATTTTTTAACTGAGCAAGTGTACTTTTGTTTAGGATGACACTTGCATGCATCTTACAAACTATGCTGTAAACAAACACAGCAAAGATTTCATAAGAGATGAAGAAACTGGGAGTAAAAGGTAAACAAATTATGATTTATTTATTTATTTATTTATTTTCCTAATACTTACTCTCCATCTATGCAATGATGTCAGCGACCTATATAACACTAAGGATAATACTTATAAGGATAAATATAATAATACTACTGATACAATGAATATATGAAGTTCATATATTTTGAACTGCGGTTGTAGATACGTATGATGCACGATCCTCGCAGTAGAGAGCGCTATCTACTGTGCTCTCTACTGCGCTCTCTACTTCGAGGATCGTACATCATATGAATAATACTGCTATTAATAATAACACCAAGAAATGATACTTTGCATTTTTAGTTTACTTGTGACTGGAAAGTGAACCTGAAATTACCAGTATTTCTAGAATATTTTGAAGTTATGTGTAAACAGATTCTTGAACTGTTGATGGAAGCTTTGTGTGTGATTAATCAAAACATGGTTCTGTCATCCTTTTTAGCGAAATTACAAGTTATTAAAACTGGATGATTTATTGTATTTCAGACGGATAACAACAGTAAATAGGTGGTTTACAGACAATGGTTATGATGTTAAAGAAATCTGGGCATCAATAGAGGTGGGTTATAGTCATCAATTGAATTGATTGAGTACATTTTCAAAATTTACCAACATGGAAAAAGAAAGGTTAATTAAAAGCACTTAAACACTGACTTATTTATGTACAAGTATTTTACTGTTACTATACACTTTAAGTGTCATACTTTAGGCTTGCAAAATTTCATGTAGTGGCTGACTTACTTGACTACCATAATTTTTTTTTCTTTGTTTTAACTGTTGTTGTCTTAACTTTCTTTTAGGATGCTATTATTAAAACCTTGATCACAGCACATCCAATACTGAAACACAACTACAGGACCTGTTTTCCAAACCACAACAAAGGCAGTGCTTGTTTTGAAATCCTAGGCTTTGATATTCTGCTGGATAGAAAGTTGAAAGCTTGGGTTTTAGAGGTAAGAATTTCAATTAAGAAAGATGTTTACGAAGAGAAATGGGTTGGACTGAATGTACTGTACTTAGTTCATGGCAAAATTCAATTTTACCTAGATGTTTTCAAACCACAGAGACTTTTTTTTGTGAAGTATAAAGTGAATATATAATAAAAAGTTAAATCAAAGTACTAGTTTCACAAATTTCAACCAGAGTAATGTTTAAACGACACCATCAATGTAAAAGATGTGTAATGAACACTCTTTTTCAATGTTGATTTTCAGGTAAACCATTCTCCAAGTTTTACCACTGACTCGCCCCTTGATAAAGAAATTAAAGAGGGACTGATGTTGGATGCCCTCACTCTCCTCAATTTTGGTGCATGTGATCGCCGCAAGATACTTGAGGAAGACAAAAAGAGAGTACGGGACAGACTTCTACAGAAACAAAGACCTAAAGAAAACAAGTATGTTTAACAGTTTTTTTTTATTCTTATTAGTAAGACTAATGCAAGTGAAGGTCCATAAAGAATTGACTTATCTGCTTTGGAACAACTGCTCAGACCTTAAACTGCCAAGATATGTTTGTTAATTCTCCCCTCTTCTAGTTGCCTCGCAATTACTAGTAAATTAGTTATGAGAATTTGGTGTTAGATCAAGGTAACATCCTCTAACTGATAAATTGGAGTATTCTCATTACAATGTACCTGTTTACTGGATAATGTATGGATATTATAGGGAGGAATTACACATTAATCACTTCTGGAAATTGAAGGGTTAAGGCAGGTTATCAAACTTCAGAAACTCATAGAAGTCCCCACCAGTCAAGATTTTTCCAATAAGTACATGATACAGATTCTTCATGTCAGAGTCGGCTACACGTACACGTACATGAACAGTGCATGAACAGTGCCAATATATGACTTGTGAAAAATTTACAGCAAGTGTTGAGTTTATAGAGACCACTAGGCTCACCCTGAACTGACTTTTGTTTTTCAAGGAAAGACGATTTTGATAACCAATCACAGTACACTGAGTGGTTGAAGAAGTACGAAGATAGTCACATGGGTAAATACAGGTAGGAAGTGCATTGTATTCTACTGCAATGTGTATAAATATCTGCAAGATTTTAAGTTGTAAATGTAAATTTCATTGTATCCTTTTGTTACTTTAGACGCATTTACCCTGAAGGAAATGAAGAAAAATATGCGGTTTACTTTGAGAACAGTTGTTCCTTGTTCCAAGAGACAACAGCCTCCAAGGCTCGTATAGAGTGTTCTAGGTAAGAAGACAATTTTGTTACACTCATCATTATAATAGTGTGCATTTAAGCCATAACTTGATGAAATCTCTCTGCCATTAGAGACCAGTTTTCAGAGAAGCGGTGGTCACTCTGTTCCATCCCACCTTCAAAGTCTTCTTCTCTAGTCTGACATTGTCGTGGGGCCTTGTCGGGGGTCGATAGACATCTAAGATAACTACACGTTAAATGAAAACATTAGAGGATACAGTATTTAAGCGTAAAGATATCATAAGTTTTTCAAAAGATTTCAATTCTACCTACATGTATATGTCAATAACTTTGTACAAAATTGTATTTGAAGAATGGTCTTAGCTCATTTTGTGTTCTCTCGTGGTTTGCAGAGTTCAACGTGAACAAATCATGGCCAAACAACAAGAAATGGAGAATGCGAGGCTCAAAAACAGTGGGAGGGCTCCCAAAGGATCCAAAGATGGTCTTAGGCCAGAGAGTCCTCAGAGTCGAAAGCCAAGGAGGCCCCCAGTCAGGAAGATGGTCCAAACTGGTAAAGCAAGATTTGAGGTACATGATAAGTATGAATTTATTATTTTTATTCATGCAAACGTTCCATCAGTATTATGAAATGCAGGGGGGTAATCTTGCGATTGAGCAGAATCCCATACAGGGGAGTGGGGGTAGTGATAATCTTAACCACTGGGTTAGGCTCTGTCTGGGTGGGCTACTTGGCTCCAATTCCAATACGACACCTTGTATAGCACTGACACGCCAACTTTCTTTCTCCAGGTCGGTAGAAGAACCGTCCAGGAGCAAACGGACACCACCAAACCAACGATGATATCGGAGGAAGAAGAACTGGAGAGAATCACTTGTCTCATTCAGCGGGATAATCTGATAAGGGGACTGGGCGTGGTCGAGTTTGTGTACAAGCTGTTACACTGTACACCCGGAACTGGGGGACCACAGAAAAACTGCTCCTTACACCACTCGGTGAGTTACGAGCGTATAACCCAACAGGTGAAAATAACACCCTCGTAAAACACAACATCCCCAGAGAAACACTGAAGGAAAGACCAAAGGAGCGTTTCTTCCAACAATTATTTTACTCGCAGTTCTCCGGAAGTAGCCTTTAAATATACCATTCGGTCATTTTAGGTATATCAATTGCAGTTTCTGCTATCCTTATAGGCTCTTAAAATTTATAACCCTTTCGGTGGAGTGTCCGTGCATAATATAGAGGGGTTGTCCCGGGTGAAGTGGGGGGCGGGGACCAGATAGCTGTACAAAGTATTTTGCAGTATGTCACTCATTTGAAAAACGCGACATGCTTCGTTTGTCATGCCTAACAAGACAATCTGATATAAAAAGCAACTATTTCGAAGTACTGAATCACCCTCTCTCTCTTCTCAGAACACTAAAAAAGATCCATCGTCCAAAGGTAGCTCTGTTGGCGGCCGTGAGATAGGAGGTGGCCTGGAAGACAGACACTCGGCCATGTATGGCTCTATGGGATTGCTATCAGCATCTGGAGGAGTAACCGCTGTTAACAATACAGTCGCAGCTCAGTTGTCTCGGTTCCAGGCTTATCAACCCGTCTCTCTGTCTGCTGTAATGAGCTTCAACTCCATCAATCAACAAGCGCCTCCGACTTTGACACGAAACGATCGTCGCGCTCTAGCGTCGGTCGGCATAGTACCATCAGCTCCCACGGGATTGCCTAAACACAGATACAGCTCAAGAAAAGTTTCCACAAGTGGAAGAGCAGTTAACGGCAATCCAGATTACGACTGGAGATCAGGATCAACCACTGGGATCGAGACCACTAGCCTTGCATATAGCTTGATTGATCCCAGACTCGATAACCAATCAAACGCCACCTTAAAACGTCGGACATTGAGCGCTACAGGGCTTAAAACTTGTGGAGATTCCATTCAAGGGACGCGCGTGGTGAATCCGCGCGTTTTGGCCACGGGTGGCATGGGAGGGTCACAGACTACTCTCTCCAGTTCAGGAGGAGTGTCGCCTGGTGTTAATGCGCAGCAGTATATGTGTTCGATGTACGGGTTTCCCAATGTGCTCAAGGTGGCGCCGCAGCCTCAAAATGGAATGAACTTATCTGTGATATCTGGCCCAGCCCCCGTGAATCATCGACCAAGTCTAGCCAACAGTAGTAAAGCACCCGAACAGTCTGGCTCGCCCCACAGGTTTACAGGGTCGCCATCAGCTCTCTTGAAGTGAGTTTCGTTCCAAATCACTCTTTACTGTTTAGAGTTCTTATCGCCGACTGGGTGTCGTGAACCAAAACCACAAAAACAACGCCACTGAAAACCGTCGTTGTTCTAGTTTTGCATCTTATGAAGGGTAGATTTTTCCACCAGTTGTAGAAAGCTCACGGAAGCAAAACCAAAGGGGTCCAGGTTACTCACTCGAAAATCTGACTTGGGCGACTTTTGAAGATTGCTATTTATATTTGAAATGTGATCTACTTACTGCTTGATTTTGATGCTAGAAATGTGTAAGTGCCTTAAAAAATAAATGGTCGTGCTAACCTATATTGATCCCTGGCAGGTCAACTAAAGCCCAAAGAGCCCGCGGAGCTACCAACAATATGCGCCTGAAGGTAATTCATTATTCATTTATCATCGTATTAAAAGCAGTGTTTGATCTGTTGGGCCTCTAACCTGACATGAACAGTTAATCGATGAAACCTAAACGTCAATGTTTTAACTCGTAATCTGGGAGGTCTTACTTAATAAAGGAATTATTTCCTAAGGCTCAATTTCCACTGTGTTCTCAAGTGCGGTTATACGGTCCCCTGCGCGCTTATTTACCGAACAGAGGTTAGTCATCGAGCGAATTGTTACCCAGATACTTTTCAACCGTCGCGCTTGAGTGATTCGAATTATAACTGTTAGTTCCAAGCCAAATTGGTCAGAAACTCAAAGGAAACAACTTTTTACCATCCCCCCGGAGTACTCAGCTGTCCCTGTAAGAAGCTAATAGTTGTTTCCTTCTTTATCTCATTAAAGCAACTTGAACTTCGTGAAAATCACGCAGTAGCCTTGAGCTAATGCAACGGGGGAGCAGTTACAGTCCACCTGGCAAGTAACAAAGAGAAAAGGGCTTGGATTCAACGTGTATGACGTGAAAGAACTACAGGAATAAAACCATGTCCATAGATCACCAAAATTAGTGCTCCGTACTATATGAGAAATGTGAAAATGAAAAATTTAAGCGCTCCATTTGAGGATTCGACGTTTTCTATTTTGTATCATAGTTAAGAGAGCGAACTATGTTTGTATCCATACGTTCATATTGTAGTTAGTGTAGAACGTATATAATTTATAGTAGTTTAGTGTGGAGTTTAGGCAATTATAAAAACTTTGTTTGCGGAAATTACGACGGTT